>NW_007727488.1:173848-298287 GCF_000696425.1 Galeopterus variegatus | reverse complement strand
GTGTCCGGCAACGGATCGCAACCCTCAGTGTTGCCCCCGTACCGGACCGGGGACCGGCAACGGGATCGCAACCCTCGGTGTTGCTCCCGTGCCTCGCTCAGCCAGTGAGCGGGAACCAGTCTGCATGTGGGATCCGAACCCTCGGGCGGGAGCGCCACCGCACTTCCCAAGCAGCGCACTATCCAGTGCGCCACCGGGCCGGCCCTAACTTTTAAAAATTACACATAGAAATGTTAAGATTGCAAAAGACAGGAAACTTTCCCCAGACTAAAGTCTCTGATGTAGATAAAGAATTGTAATACAGCAAAATTGCAGGCTCAAGGACAGACGTCCTTGGTGCAGGTTAACCTAAGATTGTTTTACTGTTATATAAGGAAAAGATAGTATTTGCTAAGAACAAGCTTTTTTTGGTAGATCAACTTAACCTTTTGCAAATCACATTATGGAATATCAGTTCATTATTTCACTGATGCTACTAGTCCTTGTGTTCTTTGTAATGATTAAATCAACTGAATTTTCTTGTGAAACTTCCTTGTCTTTACAATAAAAGGGAGAGGCTAACTTTGAATCAGGATGGACACAGTCAGTTTTTCTGCTCCTAAAGGGGAAATTACTGAAGTGCAGTCCTTCTGGGCCTCAATGCATACATAGTGCTTGAGCAATCATGTAATTCTTCTTCACGTCTCTGTTACACAGGGAAAAGAAGTGTAACAGATACCCAGACATCAATCTAGGGACACTACAAATATAAAAGAAAGAAAACGTAACATCCCCAAAGGAATACAATAATTCTCTAGTACCAGACCCCAAACACTAAGAAACCTTAGAAATGTCTGAAAAGGAATTCCAAGCAACAATCTTAATGAAACTCAACGAGATACAAGAAAATTCAGATAGACAACACAATGAAATGATAAAAACAATAAATGATGTGAAGGATGAATTCAACAAAGAGATAGACATCTTTAAAAAGAACCAAGCATAAATCTTGAAACAGAAGAATTTATTCAATGAAATAAAAAATACAACCAAGAGCTTAAGCAACAGCTTAGAGCAAGCAGAAGAAACAATTTCTGAACTTGAAGACAGGCTTTTTGAAATAACCAAGCAGACAAAAAAAGAAAAAGAATTTTTAAAAAGTAAAGAAAGTCTATGAGATCAATCAGACAACCTTAAGCATACAAACATCTGAATTACAGGTATTCCAGAAGGGGAAGAGAAAGGAAAATGCATTGAAAACCTATTCAACAAAATAATAGCTGAAAACTTCCCAAGTATTGGGAGAGATATGGATTCCAGATCCTAGAGGCTCAAAGATCCCCAAATAGACTCAACCCAAAAAGGTCTTTTCTGAGACACATTGTAGTCCACCTGTGAAAAGTCAAAGACAAAGAGAGAATACTAAAAACAGCAAGGCAAAAGTATTAAATTACCTATAAGGAAATTCCCATCAGACTAACAGCAGAACTCTCAGCAGAAATGTTACAGGCCAGGAGAGAATAAAATGATATATTCCAAGTACAAAAAACAAAAAACCCTTCCAGCCAAGAATACTATACCTACCAACACTATCTTTCAGAAACAAAGGAGAAATAGTGTATTTCCCAGACCAAAAACAAAAAAAACAAAACTGTAGGATCTCACCACCACAAGGACAGATCTATAAGAAACCGTCAAGTGAGTACCATATCTGGAATCCAAAAAATGATAATCACCATCATGTGTACACAAGAAAGAACAAAACCCACTGGTAGAGTAAATATGCAAACATGAAAAAGAAATAAACTATATCTAACCACTACAAATAACCAACAAACATCAAAAACAACAATAAAAAGGGAGAGAAAGGAATAAAAGACCTGAACAAACCTTAAAAGAATAAATAAAATGCCAGGAGTAAGGCAATACCTTCAACAACAATCCTAAATATAAATAGCTTGAATTCCCCACTCAAAAGACATAGACTTCCTGAATGGATTAAAAAATTAACCCAACTATATGCTGCCATCAAGAAACTCACTTCACCTGTAAAGACACACAAACTAATTGAGGAATGAAAAAAGATATATCATGCAACAGAAACCAAAAACAATCAGGAGTAGCCATTCCTACATCAGATAAAATAGACCTTAAACCAAAAACTATAAAAAGAGACAAAGAAGGCAATTACATAATGATAAAGATCTTAATTCAACAAGAAGATATAACAATCATATACATATATGCACCCAACATCAGAGCACCTAGATATAAAAAGCAAATATTTTAGAGATATTATAGATATCTCTCTCTAAGAGAGAGATACATCCCAATACAATAATAGTTGGAGACTTAAAAACTCTTCTCTCAACATTAGATAGATCATCTAGGCAACAAATTAACAGAGGGATGCAGAATTTAAATTGCACTTTTGACCAATGGGACTCGAAAGACATCTACAAAACATTTCATCCAACACCTACAGAATATACATTCTTCCCATCAGCACATGGAACATTCTCCAGTATAGACCACATGTTAGGTCACAAGCCAAGTCTCAACAAATGTTAAAATATTGAAATCATTTCAAGAATCTTTTGAAACCACAACAGAATAAAGCTAGAAATCAATAACAAACAAAATTTTGAAACTTACAAATACATGGAAATTAAACAACATGCTCCTGAAAAACCTATGGGTCCAAGAAGACATTAAGCAGGAAATCAAAAATTTCTTGAGACAAATGAAAATAAAAACGTATCATACCAAAACTTATGGGACACTGCAAAAGCAGTACTAAAAGAGAAGTTTGTTGCAATAAGTGCTTACATCAAAATAGTAGAAAGATTTCAAATAAACGACCTAATGTTATACCTTGAAGAACTAGAAAAAACAAGAACAATCCTATCCCCAAATTAGTAGACAGAAAGAAATAATTAAGATCAGAGTAGAACTAAGTGAAATAGAAACTCAAAAAATAATACAGAAGATCAATTACACAAAAAGTTGACTTTTGAGAAGATAAACAAAATAAACAAACCATTAGCTAGACTAATTAAAATAAAAAGAGAGAGAGAGAGATAAAATCCAAATGACAAAAATCACAAATGAAAAAGGAGACATTGCAACTGATACCACAGAAATACAAAGAATCATTAGGGCCTATCATGAATAACTATACACCTACACATTTGAAAACATGGACAAAATGGATAAATTTCTGGATACATACAAGACTGAACTGAGAAGAAACAGAAAACTTGAACAGACCAATAACAAGCAATGAGATTGAAGCAGTAATCAGCAATTTCCCAACAAAGAAATGCTTAGGTACAGATGGCTTTACTACTAAATTCTACCAACCTTTTTTTCCTTGTAACATAGTTGATTGCCTGTATCTGTGGGGTAGACTTGAATATCAATACCTGTGTGCAATATGTGATGCTCAAATCAGGATAATTTGTATATCCAACATTACACAATATAATCATTTTTTGTGTCCCTTTATCAATTCCTTCGTAACCCCTCCTCCTTTCCTACCTCTGGTAGCCTCAGTTCTGTTCTCTCCTTTTGCAAGTTCAATGTATTATTGTGATTACTGTATCTTTCTTTTTTAAAAAATTTACATTCTTTAGCTTCCACCTATGAGTGCAGACATGCAGTATTTTTCTTTCTGTGCCTGGTTTATTTCATTTAATGTGATTTTCTCTAAGTTCATCCATGTTGCTGTGAATGGCAGAATTGCATTCTTTTTAATGGCAGAGTAGTATCCACTTGTGTAAATATACCACATTTTCTTTATCCAATCCTCTGACAATGGACATTTACAATGGTTGTGACTCTTGGCATTTGTAAATAGAATTGCAATAAACATGGGGATTCAGGTATCCTTTTGACATGATGATTTCCAATCCTTTGGATATATACTAAGCAGTAGAAATACTGTAACATATGGATTCCTAGCTATAGTTGTTTGAGGAAGCTCCATACTATTTTCCATAATGGCTGCACCAATTTTCAGTCCCACCAGCAGCATAGGAGCGTTCCCCTTTCTCCAGAACCTCATTAGCATTTGTTATTCTCTGTCTTTTCAAAATAGCACATCTGGCTGGGGTGAGATGATACCTCAATGTGGTTTTGATTTGCATTTCCATGATGATTAGAGGTCTTGAACATTTCTTCATGTGCTTGTTGGCTGTTTGTATGTCTTCCTTTGAGAAATGTCTATGGAGCTCCTTTGCCCATTTTTTAATCAGATTTTTTTCTGGTTAAGTTGTTTGAGTTCCTTTTATATTCTGGATATTAATCCCTTATGAGTCTAGTTTTGTTCTTCTATATATGGATGTCCAGTTTCCCGGCACCGTTTATTGAAGTCTTTGCCCCAATGTTTGTTGTTGGTGCCTTTTTCAAAGATCAGTTGGTCGTAAGTATGTGGGTTGATTTCTGGGTTCTCTATTCTATTCCATTGGTCTGAGCATCTGTTTTTATGCCAGTACAATGTTGTTTTGGTTAGTATAGCTTTGTAGTATAATTTGACACCAGGTAGTGTAATGCCCCCAGTTTTATTTATTTATTTATTTATTTGATCAGGATTGCTTTGGCTATTCGGCATCTATTGTTGTTCCATATGAATGTTAAGATTGTTTTCTCTATTTCTGCATAGAATATCATTAGCATTTTGATGGGTTTACACTGAATCTGTAGATGGCTTTGGGTAGTGTGGACAGTTTCACAATGTTAATTCTTCTAATCCAAGAGCATGGAATGCCTTTCCATCTTTTTGTGTCCTCTTTCTTTTCAACAGTGATTACTATTTCTCGTTGTAGAGATCTTTCACCTCCTTGGTTAAATTTATTCCTAGTTATTTTTTTTTTCCTTTTTGTCTTTTTTACTGAACGGTATGGGATCGCAACCCTCGGTGTCATGCCCATACCGGGGACCGGCAATGGGATCGCAACCTTCGGTGTTGCGTCCGCACCACGCTCAGCCAGTGGGCGGGAACCGGTCACCACATGGGATCTGAACCCTTGGCGGGAGTGCCACCGCACTCCCAAGCAGTGCACCCTCCAGTGCGCCACCGAGCCGGCCCTATTCCTAGTTATTTTATTTTTATTTTCTTTCTTTATTTATTTGGTCGGTTTTTGGTGACTACTGTAAATGGGCTAGATTTCTTGATTTCTTTTTCTGCTGGTTCATTGTTGGAGTTTAAAAATGATTTTAAACTACTGATTTTTGTGTGTTGATTTTGTATCCTGCAACTTTATCAAAATCATTTGTCAACTCTAAGAGGCTTTTTTTTTTTAGGTTGCTCTTTATATAGGATCATGTCATCTGAAACATGGACAATTTGGCTTTGCCTTTTCCAATCTGGATGCTGTTTATTTCTTTCTCTTTCCTGATTGCTCTGGCTAGCACTTCCAATACTATATTAAATAGGAGTGGTGAGAGTGGGCATCATTATCTTGTTTACATTCTTAAGGGAAAAGCTTTGAGCTTTTCCCGTTCAGGATGATATTGGCAGTGGGTTTGTAATATAGGCTTTTATTTTGTTGTGATACTTTCCTTCTAAAACTAATTTGCTGACAATCTTTATCATGAAAGAATGTTGAATTTTGTTGAATGCTTTTTCTGTGTCTACTGAGATTATCATATGGTTTTTGTCCTTGATTTTGTTGATGTGGTGCATCACATTTATTGACTTGCATATGTTGAACCATCCTTACCCCCCTAGGATGAATCCTACTTGATCATGGTGTATAATTTTTTTTGATGTGTTCCTTTATTCTATTTGCTAATATTTTATTGAGGATTTTTGTGTCCATGTTCATCAAAGATATAGAACAATAGTTTTCTCTCTTTATTATGTCTTTGTCTGATTTTGGTATTTGGTGATGCTGGCCTCATAGAATGAGTTTGGACAAATGGCCTATGTTTCAAATTTTTTAAATAGTTTGAAGAAAACTGGTATTAATTCCTCTTTAAAGGTTTGGTAGAACTCAGCAATAAATCTATCTGATCCTGGCCTTTTCTTTGTTGGGAGACTGACGATTACTGCTTCATTCTCCTTACTTGTTACTGGTCTGTTCAGGTTTTCTATTTCTTCTTGGTTCAGTCTTGGTAGTTTGTATATGACCAGGAATTTATCCATTTTGCCCATGTTTTCAAATGCGTAAGTATGTAGTTGTTCATAAAAGGCTCTAATGATTCTCTGTATTTCTGTGGTATCAGTTGTAATGTCTCCTTTTTCATTTCTGATTTACATTATTTGAGTATTTTCTTTTTTTAGTTTGCCTAGCTGATGTTTGTATATTCTATCTTCTCAAAAAAACAACTTTTTGTTTCATTGATCTTTTGTACCATATTTTGAGCTTCTATTTCATTTAGTTCTGCTCTGGTATTTCTTTCTTTCCATCTACTAATTTGGGGATTAGTTTGTTCTTGTTTTTCTAGTTCTTTAAGGTCCAGCATTAGGTTCTTTATTTGAACTATTTCTACCTTTTGATGTAAGTGTTCATTGCATTATTCCTTCTTAGGACTTCTGTTGCAGTATCCTACAGGTTTTGATATGATGTGTCTTTGTTTTTGGTTTCAATAAATTTTTGGATTTCATGTTTAATTTCTTCTTGTATGCATAGGTCATTCGGGAGCATGTTGTTTAATTTCTGTGTGTTAGTATAGTTTTCCAAAGTTTTGCCTGTTGTTGATTCATAGTTTTAATCCATTATATTCTTAAAAGATATTTGAAATGATTTCAATTTTTATAAATTTTTTGAGGCTTGATTTGTAGCCTAATATGTGGTTTATCCAGGACAATGTTCCATGTGCTGATGAGAAGAGGGTATATTCCGTAGTTGTTGGATGAAAATTTTATAGATATCTGCCAGGACCAATTGGTCTAAAGCATAATTTAAATCCTGTGTTCCTCTATTGATTTGTTGCCAGATGATCCATTCAATATTGAGAGAGGGGTGTTCAGGTCCCCAGCTATTATCTTATTTGGGTCTATTTCTTTCCTTAAGTCTAATAGTGTTTGCTTTACATATCTGGGTGCTCCAATATTGTGTGCATTAATATTCATGATTGCTATGTCTTCTTCCTGGATAGATCCCTTTATCATTATGTAGTGGCCTTCTCTGTCTCTTTTTATAGTTTCTGGCTTAATGTCTATTTTCTCTCATAAAAGAATAGCTACTTCAGCTTATTTTTCTTTTCTATTTGCATCGTATGTCTTTTCTATCCCTTCTCTGTTAGTCTGTGTCTTTACAGGTGAAGTGAGTCTCTAGCTTTTTATCTAATCAGCCAGTCTGTGTCTTTTGAGTGGGGAATTTAATCCATTTACATTTAGAGTTGTTACTGAAATATGTGGTCTTACTTCTGGCATGTAACTGATTTCGTTTGGATGTTTTAAATGTATTTTGTTTCTTTCTTTCCCTTTTATTGTTGTCTTCAGTGTTTGTTGGTTTGGGGAGGTGGTAAGATATAGCTTCTTTCTCTTTCTCATTTACATTTTTGTTCTGCAATTGGGTTTTTTCCTTCTTGTGTATTTATAGTAGTGATTATCATTTTTGGATTCCAGATGAAACACTCCCTTGAGGATTTCTTGTAGAGCTGGTTGTGTGGTGGTGAACTCCATAGTTTTTTATTTGGGTGGGGTGGGATTCTGGGAAATACACTATTTCTCCTTCATTCCTGAAGGATAGCCTTGCTGGGTACAGAACTGTTGGCTGGAAATTTTTTTTTCATTTAGTATTTTGAATATATTATCCCATTTCCTTCTGGTCTGTAGAGTTTCTGTTGAGAAGTCTGCTGTTAGTCTGATGGGGACTCCCTTACAGGTGACTTGACACTTTTCTCTTTCTGTTTTTAGGAATCTCTCTTTGTCCTTGAGTTATGCCAGTTTGCCTATAATGTGTCTTAGAGAGTACCTTTTTGATTTGAATCTGTTTGGGGATCTTTAAGGCTCCTGAATCTGAAGGTCCATGTTTCTCCCTCTATCTGGGAAGTTTTTCACTATTATTTCATTGAATATGCTCTCAATGCCTTTTTCCTTTCTTCTCCCCTTCAGGAATGCCCATGATTCAGATGTTTGTGCACTTAAGGTTGTCTGCTATCTTCAAGATTTTCCTCAATTTTGCAAAAAAAAATTTTTTGCACCCACCTGAGTTATTTTGAAGAGACTATCTTCAAGATCAGAAATTCTCTCTTGCTTACTCTAGCCTGCTGCTTAAGCTCTCACTTGTGTTTCTTGTTTAGTTGAATGATTCATTCAGTTCCATGAGTCCTGTACATTGTTTTTTAAAGTATTAATCTCTTTGTAAATTTCCTCATTCATATCCTGGGTAGTTTGCTCGGTTCATAGTGCTATCTAATTCTGCCTTCTTGTATCTCACTGAGTTTCCTTAAGATTTTTTCCAGAATTGCTTCTCAGTCATTTTAAGGGGTTCTTATTCTATGGGGTCTGATATTTGAGAGTTATTGTATTCCTTTGGTGGATTAATATTTTCTTATTTTTTTGTATTTCTAGTATCTCTGCTTTGATATCCAGTCATCTGATATAGCACTTGCTACTTGCATTACCCTCCTTCCCTGGATTCTACCCATGACCCTACTTGTGTCAATGCAGTCAAGTGGTTGGAGGTCTACCTGCACAGCAACAGAGCCTGTTGTGACAGTGGTTGTGGAGGTGGATTTGGTAGTCTGCCCTTGTGGCAGTGGTAGCTCCAGTAGTGGTAGGCTGCTCACATGACAATGGTGGCTGCTTGGTGGCACCAGTGGTGGCAGCAAACTGCAGCAATGGTAGTTGCAGCAGCTGCCCACTTGGCTGCAGTGTCCATGGTATTAGTTTGCACAGCTATGGTGTCTGCAGCAGCAGTGGGATTTCCTCATATTGGCAGCAGCAGCATTGGTGGCTACAACTGCCTCCCTGGTGTCTGTACTCTCCTTATCTGTGCCCTTGGTGGCAGTAGGGTTAACTTGCAGCAGCAGCAATGGCTGTGGTGGTTGTAGCTATCTCCCTCATATCTACAGAGTCTGTGGAAGCATCAACAGGCTACCCACATGACTGCTGCTCTGCCAGGAGCTTCACTGTGATGAGTGACAGTTCCAGGAATGGACAATGGCTATAGTGACTTTGGTAAAAGTTGTGGTGAGCCTGTTATGATCTTCCTCTGCAGAAGGAATGTACCCTGGGCACCTCTAGTGTGTTATCTTCCCAGAAGTCGATCTACCAAAGTTTTAAAGTATATTAATACCAATTCTTTTCTAACTTTTCAGGTTCAATGTACTCTCCATCAAAATGCCAATAGAATTTTCACAGAAGGAAAAAATAATACTAACTTTCATATTGAACAACAAAAGACCCTGAATAGCTATAGCAATCCTGGGCAATAAATAAATAAATAAAGCTGGAGGCATTACATTAACTGACTTCAAAATATACTACAAAGCTATAGTAACCAAACAGCATGGTACTGGCATAGAAACAGACACTCAGACCAATGGGCCAGAATAGAGAACCCAGAAACCACTCCACATACTTATAGGCAACAGATCTTTGACAAAGGCATCAAGAACATACACTGGGGGAAAGAGCAGCCTCTTCAATACATGGTGCAGGGAAAACTGGACATCCATGTATAGAATAAAACTAGACCCCTACATTTCACCATATACCAAAATCAACAGAAAAATGGTTTAAAGACTTAAGTATGAAACCTGAAACTATAAAACTCCTAGAAGAAAACACAGGGAAAACACTTCAGGATATAAGACTAGGCCAAAACTTTATGAATAAGACCTCAAAAACATAGGCAATGAAAGAAAAAAATAAGCAAATGTATTATATCAAATTAAAAAGCTTCTGCACAACAATGGAAACAATCAACAGAGTGAAAAGAGAATGGGAGAAAACTTTTGTGAACTATTCCTTTGACAAGGGTTTAATATCCAGAATATACCAAAAGACTCAAACAATAATAAAAAAAAAAAATCTGATTTAAAAAATGATCAAAGGATGGGCCGGCCCGGTGGCGCACTGCTACAGTGCGCCACTTGGGAGCACAGCGGTGCTCCCGCCGAGGGTTCGGATCCCACATACAGACCGGTTCCCGCTCACTGGCTGAGCGAGGTGCGGGCGCAGCGCCGAGGGTTGCGATCCCGTTGCCGGTCCCGGTCCAGTACGGGCGCAACACTGAGGGTTGCGATCCATTGCCGGACATGAAAAAAGACAAAAAAAAAGACAAAAAAAAAAATGAGCAAAGGAGCTGAATAGACATTTCTTAAAGAAAGACATGCAAATGGCCAACAGGTATATGAAAAAATGCTCAAGATCACTGAGTTATCAGAGAAATGGAAATCAAAACCACACTGAGATATCATCTCACTCCAGTTAGACTGGCTATTATCAAAAAGACAGATAATAGCAAATGCTGGCAAGGATGTGGAGAAAAGGAAACCTTCCTACACTGTTGGTGGGACTATAAATTATTACAACCATTGTGAAAAACAGCATGGAGTTTCCTCAAACAACTACTTATAGAATTACAGAATGATTCAACAATCCCACTACTGGATATATATCCAAAGGAATGGAAATCTTCATTTCAAAGTGATACCTGCTCTTCCATGTTTATCACAGCTCTATTTACAATAGCCAAAAGTTGGAACCAACCTAAATGTCCATTGATAGATGACTGGATAAGGAAAATGTGGTATTATACACAATGGAATACTATTCTGCCATAAAAAAAGAATGAAATTCTGTCATTTGCAACTGTATGGATGAGCTTACAGAAAATTATGTTAAGTGAAATAAGCCAGGCATAGAGAGAGAAATACTGCATGTTCTCACTCACAAATGGGAAGAAAGGAAGAAAAGAAGGAAGGAAGAAAGGAAAAAAGGAAGGGAGGAAAGGAAAATAAAAAGGATAAGTTGATATTTCAGAGGGAGAGAACAGAAATGTGGTTACTAGAGGCAGGAAAGGGGCAGATGGAAGAGGAGTAGTGAGAAGTTGGTTAATGGCCACAAAACAACTTGTTCTGTTGTATAGTTGATCTAGGCATCTATAATTAACAATATTTTCGTGCATGTTACCAAATGGCTAGAAGAGGGGGGATAAAATGTCCTCATCACAAATAAGTGATTAAGTTTTGCAATGATAAAAATGCTAATTATTCTGATTTTATCATTACACATTGTCTACATGTACTGATAATCAACTCTGCACCCCACAAATGTGTATAAGCAATTATGTTTCCAAAACAAATAGGGAGACAGTAGAAAGAAAAAAAAATGGAAACAAGTCTTAACTTTGTGAAGGATATTTACCAACAACCCCTAATAAACAAATCAATAAAAACAGAAATAAGGCAAGGATGCCCACAATAACACCAATATTTAAGTTCATAATGACAATATTACCAATGTAATAAAACCAGGAAAAATAAAATAAAATTATAAATATTAAAAAGTGAAAAGACAAAACTGTCATTATTTATAGATGATATATTTGCTTAGCAAATATGAAAATCAACTGAAAAATTAGAACTAACTAGCAAAGCAATAAGATGGCTGGATATAAAATCAACATATAAATATTAATCACTTTCCTGTAAACTAATTTTAAAATGTAATGAAAAGAAGTTTATTCACAAGAGCAACTAAAAACTCCAAAATATCTAAGGAAAAAAAAAAAATAAGTGTGTAATACTTGTGTGGGGAAAAAAGTTATTTTTATAAAAGTCCGTAAAGTCTTTTAAAGAGCTAAATATGAGATACATCATGCTCCTGGACAGACTCAATAATTTTAAACATGACAATTCTCCCCAAAGTAATAATTTTAAAGAAATCCTAATCAAAATAGTAATGAGATATTTCTTGAAACTTAAAAGCTGATTCTAAAATTATATGGAAAAGGAATTAAATAAGAAAAACCAAGAAATAATAATTAAAAAGCAAATGAGAGGTTGCTTTAGATGTCAGGCATACACCAAAGACAATGCAGGAGTATATTAAAAATTTAGTGTAACAGAATGAAAACCATAAATAGAATCTAGGTATATACAGGAATTAAAAGCAATAAAGTTTGATATCTTGTTAATTATGTACTTAAACTTTAAAGATAAGAAATACAAAAATTAAAATAAAAAATGAACAATGAATATCTATAGTGAACTTGTAGGTATAGTTTTTTAGCCAGGGAAAACCAGAAGAATTAATATTTGTCAAGATCCACAAACTTTAAAATTAAAAAGTTCCAGATTCAGTTTTATTTTTATTTATTTATTTATTTATTTATTTATTTATTTTCCTTTCTTGTCTTTTTTCGTGACCAGCAACGGATCGCAACCCTCAGTGTCACGCCCGTACCGGACCAGGACCGGCACCTTGCTCAGCCAGTGAGCGGCTGGTCTGTATGTGGGATCCGAACCCTTGGCGGGAGCGCCGCCACGCTCCCAAGCGGCGCACTGTAGCAGATTCAGTTTTAAATGAAAAATGTTTTGTGGTTAACAAACTAACAAATGCTATAACCTGTGTTTAAGAAAAGAAGCTCAAAGATGACAGAAGATTCTTAGCATATCAATGGCTCAAATATTTTTTAGCAAAGGAGAAAGAAGGAACCGTAACAGGCAGTCTCTTTCACTTAAATTATATTTGAGAACTTGAGACCTTTCTGTGTGCCTTTGTGATTGTTTAAAATGATACAAAATAGAACTCTTATATAATATGTTTCTGGAACACAACACATTTTACATTGTTTCTTATCTTATTTCTTTATAAAAGCAGTTTTCCAAATATAAAAATATTGAGAGGTTCAGGAAAATTCTGATCAAAAGATCTGATCAAAAGACTTACAGGCTTTTATAGTTAATGAGCGTAAGTCACGTTATTTTACTATGCCAAACTCTAATGAAATCATTTAAATCACTAGAGGAAAAAAAATCCAAGCATTCTAACATTTTTATTTTCTTGGGAATTATAATACTGGTCACTAAAGTACTCTAATTTTGTAAAAGGATACTTATTGAAAAGACCAAGCATGAAATGTGTGTGTACTTTGGACCTCTGTAGTTTTAACCAGCTTTGTCTTGCCTTTCTACTCTATAAAGTTTTAAACACAATTATGCTCTTTCCCAAAGCCAAAATGGTTTTAGGCAATCTTGTAAATAAACTTACTAGATTTGTGCTGGAATTAACTTTAACAAAGGAAGTATTTATGCAGAGGTCTAGAAAAGAAATAGTTGAGAAGCTTGAGCAGAAAAAGATACTATTACTCTTCCTTCTATAAATTTTTATGCTCTATGCACCAGAACTATGTGAGAGATAAACTATGTGAGTTTCGGCCTTTTATTATTTTTTTAACAGACCTAACAATCTTGAAAAACAATCACACTGCTTTTGCTAAATTATTTAATAAATATTTACTAAATACTTACTATGTCTCTGGTGTCATTGCCAGGTGCAGGAGGTTTGATGGTGAAAAGACCACAAAGTCCCTATTAATATGGAACTTAAATTTTATAGGGTATCTAAACAAATAAGCAAAAAATAAAATAAAGTAAAAACAAGAACATTGTCTTAGTCCTTTCTGGCTATCACAAAGTACTATTGATTGGGTGGCTTATAAAGAGCAGGATTTTATTTTTCGTAGTTCTGGAGGCTGGAAAGTCCAAGATCAAAGGGCTGGCTGATTTGGTGTCTTGTGAGGGCCCATTTCCTGGTTCATAGATGGCACCTTCTTGCTGTGTGTTCACATGGCGGAAGGAGAAAGGGTCTCTCTGTGGCCTTTTTTATAAGGGCACTAATCCCATTCATGAGGGATCTGCCCCCCTTACCTAATAACTCAAAAGCCCCACTTCGTAATGCCATCACCTGGGGGTTAAGATTTCAAAATATGAATTTTGAGGGGACACAAATTTTCAGTCCATTGCAAACATACCTCAAATGTTTTAATATGTTATCTATGTAAAATCTCTAGTGCAGTTCTCAGCAGATAATAAACACTTGAAAAACAATAGCTTCTTTTTTTCTTTTTAAATTTTTCTTCTTAATATTATATAGCATGCAAACCCCTTCAAAGGATACTAAAATAGAAAGGGTTATTCTGAAAGTCTACAGAAATTTCTGCAGCAAGTAAAGAGTACAGCTCAGAACTTTCCTAAATGGGTTCTTTAAATGCTTTGATCTGCTTTGTCCTCATATTCTCAGATAGCCCCAGCAGCCTCCACAATGCTGTACGAGCAGTAGATATGTAACACATGTTTGTTGAATTGAATCAAAAAACTGTTATTGAAAACAAGGTCCAGTCTGAGTTAGTTTCAGTGGTATGAAAGGACCAATAACAACATTGGTGGGTTAAAGAATATAGAATAGATTAGAACAGACTTATTTGCTGGTAAAAATGATCCTGCAGAAAGAGAAACGTTGCTAATATGGGATCAATGTAGGATAACTAAAGAAGTAAACAAACAATCCTAGGAAATGTAAAATTGTCCAGGGTTTCAATTACCAGCCTCACTCAGCTACTTCTAGTTTAACCTCATCCATGGTTCCTGAATGCAATATAAATGCCAGGTGGCCATGTCTCCTGAGAGTCACAGAGTGACCTGAACAAAACTGGGTCAATCCAATTCTTTCCCCTGCAATTTTGGAATTGAGGCACTGATAACACTGAACTAGCTAGTAGTGGGAGCTGAGCTACTAGGTAACGAAGAGTTGGAGACAAAGTTATTATCATCACAGGCAAAAATCCCCACTCAAACTTTAACAGAGAAGCAGAATCCATGAACAAGCTTGTCCATAAAGCAGAGGATGAAGCAGATACACAGAGCGAAGCAATGATGAAAAACCATAAAGAAGGACAGAGAGAGTGTGAGAGAGTGCAGTTCCTGGATCCCTGACCTTTGTCCATTTAGCTTCAGTAGCCTTAAGGCCTGACTAAGGTTCATTGTTATAATATCTCCATTTTTCACAACAATCTTTTATTTTGGCATCACAAAAGATGGGTGGTTTCTGTTCCTTACAATCCAAGAATCCTGACTCGTGACCAAAAAATAAATCAACAGTAAATTGTTTATTTCAGATGCCAGGTGCTCTGGGACAGCATCACCCAATAGAACTATAAAGTAAGCCACATATGTAATTTAAAAATTTTTAGTAGCCCATTTTAAAAAGTAAGGAGAAACAGGTGAAACTAATTTAAGAATATATTTTATTTAAACCATGAAAATCATCAGATTCAAAATGGAGTCTCTTGTGTCAAACCGTAACAAATGGAGCCAGGAAATGCCATGAAGAGAGGGTTCACATGCACATATGCCAAATAACAAGAACTATCACAAAAGACTGCAAAAACCACAACCCTGGACAAAGGCCACCACCACCTTAAACAGAAAATATTTCTGTAAAGACATTTGTCCAGCAACTGGCTGTCCAACCTTGGACTGATACACCCTCCTAAAATTGATTCAAAACAATTTCTATGTAATCCTCCTCATTTTACCTTTAAAAACCTCCCCTTACCTCAACCTTCCTAAATACACACACAGTTTACTATGGCACATGTATTCCCATTGCAAGCTACTACCAAATAAATATAATTCTTTTTAGACAGTCTTCCTCTCTGTTATTTAGGTTGGACAAAGCCAATAGATTCAAAATATGATCACTTCAACAATTAATGTAAAAAATATTAATAGGATATTTTACATTCTTCTTTTTGTAATAAGTCTTCAAAATCCAATGTGTATTTACACTTGCAGCATATTTCAACACACATTTCAAATGCTCAATAACCACATGACGACAGTGGCTTCCCTATTAGGCAGCCCAATTCCAAAAGCTCAGAGAGGGGAGAAACCAATGTGCATATAATAAAAGGGCTTTGAAGAGCAGATGCACTTTGGCTATCCTTGTGAAATCAGTGCAGGGGGATGGAGAAAGAGAAGCTGTTAGGGAGCGTGAAGAAATGAAGTCTAGAATTAGGATAAACTAATAAGAAGAGTGAAGCATTCCACCAACTTCATCCAAACCTTTAGCCATTATCTCAGAAAACATTACCAGATAATCTCGAGTGTAGATAGATATGCATCTCTTTCTGAAATAGATTTCAACTTTAAAAGATGTAATAAACATTCCCTTTTATCAACTTCAGTGAATTCAGAGCTTCTCAAAACCTGCCATTTGCCATTTTTGTCGAACTTTTGTGTCCTTTCCAATTTAGAGACCGATGATATCTCTTTCAATGATTTAACCCAAGAACCCCCAGGAGAAGGAAACAGAGTTATTCCCAATATCACCATCTTTCTTTTTTAAAAAAAGTAGCTGTGTTTAGGTCTCAGAATCACAAGCCTTTCTAATGCATGTCCTTCCCCTCACCTGACTGCTCCATGTAACTACTGGGAAAGTTTCTAAGGATCTGAATTTTTTTTTTTCCTGGAAACTGGTGGTTTTGCCAAGCTAGCACTTATAGGGCCTTATTTCTTCACCTTTAGTTTTCCATGATGTAAAGAGTCTGCACGATGGAGTAAAAGTGCGTAGAAAATCTGCAGCATCTCAGGAAGAGTTGCTGCTGCCTGATCCTGGTAGGAAGAACTCCAAGCCCACCTCAACAAACAGCCCAGTGACCAGGTGGCCTCAGGCCTCTGCTCTCTAGTGCAGCACATCAAGGGCAGGAACAGGAACATGTCTTAACTCTTTTTTATCTTCCCATCACCATATTTAGCACCTTCACTTATTAAGTGATCAATAAATGTGGAAGGAATGTATAAGTGAGTAAAAGGATGCAGCTCTCTCCCAGAAGAATACAAGCTACAATCTGGTATCCGGGTTTGCTACAGCCCTTTCCTCTGTAATGCTAAGTTCTTGGGGACAGTCATGGGGCAGAAGCACACATCTGCAACAAGTCACTATTCTCATCAGACCTATTATCTCCAAGAGCACTTGAGAAATTTCACAGAGCCACACAGCTCCCTGACTTCCTCCCCACATCAGTGTGGGTGGGCAGATAACTCCAGCACTCACCACCTCGTCCGCCTGCCAATTGATTCCAGCATCCACGTATGCACTAAAATATGAGCACACTCTTGCCCTCCCTCTTTCTCTCCAGTAACCTAAAATCACTCTTTTGACTGCTTATTTTTGACACTGGTTCTCCAAGATTGGGCAGCTGAGGAATCTTTGAATCAGCTATACAAATCAGCTTAGCATTCTGCCCAAATCATAGTCTGTTCTATTTAACCTTTCCACTACTAATTCTTTGCCAAGTCTGTCATATATTATGTCAATGGAGTACTCCTTGGTAATCCACTCCCAGTTATACTCTTGGAAATGCAATAAGAGAGACCAAAAAACTCATCGACTTGGCGAGTCCGTTCTTTGGTATTAGGCGTCACCCTCCCCGAGGCCTGATGATGAGGAAATGACAGAGCAGCACAGAGAATCTGTGCATCTCTTGTAGATGGTGACTTCAGGCAGATGTTGACAGACTAGGACCCAGAAAATAAAATACTGTGTTTGTCAACGCTGTTTCTGTTCCTTTAAAACAGTGGGACCCAAGTGCTGTGACTGTCCATGCTTTAAAGCTCAAATGATTTGCTCCATTCCTCGCATGAGTTCAAAATAAACAATCTGTAACAGCTCTTTAAGCTCAGTATAAAAACTGCAAAATAAATAAGATGTTGCTATCTACTGTGTCTAAGAACACTGATTTTATTTAGGGTAATTTTTTGCTCGTTTGTTTTTTGGTGGTTGTCTTTTGAAACAGACCTACTGCATGTTTTATAGACTCGGTTCCCAGCATTACTTGTCATTTCTGGTGTGGTAGTCATTTGGGTCTTTTCTAACACGGTTGCCAAAATGAAGGCTGCTGCCGGGTTTTGTTTCTTCTTTTGTACTGAGAGGCATGTTGACCACTACTTATTAGCTCTTTGATCTTTTTTCTTTTTGAACATATGGTCAGGACCTCAACAGTGCCCAGAATGGCAGGCTGAAATTCTAATAGACTCTGGCCCATGTGATAAACTGCTTTGCTCTGAGAAAAAGTGAATGTTGTGCAGAGAAAAGGCTGGTGTATATTAAACACCCCCACCAGCAGCAGAGAATGTGCTTTCCTGAGCGTCTACTAACAAAGGACTGCTGCCTCTTCATAAATTTAGAGTCATGTTCTAATTGGAAGAAACTTGAAAGTTTCAAATGTTGCCAAATACAGTAGAATTTGAAGCTGTATTGATTTAAGGGAATCTGTTTCAAAAGTAAAAATGTGTTTAATTGAACCTGCTCTTTGTTCTCATTTTCCATTTTCCATTTTATTTGTCTCTTGCTCTTTTTTTCTAAAACAATATCTGCAGGGAACATTATTCCATAAGAAATTAAGTCCTCTATGCCCCCTGCTTACATTTCAACAAGCCCAGTTTCTCTTAATGACATTTAATGACCATAAAATGTAGTTTTGAAAAAGAACTCATCAAGCACTTTTATTGAGCAAGAATATTGTTTGTTGACTTTTCAATATGACTTTATTCAGAACTCTGCAGTGCTAATTTAACAAATCTCTTGTACTTTGTCATTCAAGCTTAGAGTAAGGCTCATGGCACCAACATCCAAAGCAGCTCTGAAAACAGTTCTAGCCTTTGGAAAACAGAGGATTCTGTGGTGGTTGATGAAAGGTAATAAGACAGTCATGGTGACTCTGGTAGATAGCCAGAAGGACTAAATCTGAGTCTGAACCTACCACTTACTGATGTTAGGTAAGTCACCTCCACTTTTCTGAATCTCGTTTCTTCATCTGTAAATAGAAATAATGGTAGACCTAGGCCAAAGGATTTTTTATGACAACTAAATAAGAATATATTGAAATGCATGGTTAGTTATATAAAGAAATTAAAATATTGGGTCTAATAGAAAAAAGCAAGGGGGAGGGAGCATTTTGCAAATTTTTATTCCTTACTTGATTCAGAGTAATTCTTTATCAATTGCTCCTTCTTGGCTCCACCAAGAGATTTTGGCTCTCAAAAGTATGGGATAATATTTTCTTCCATTTGCACAAGCACGACCCTTAACTTATCTCTACAATCTAAGCCTGGATTTGCTTTTGCTTGCCCTCGTAGCATAAACAGTCCAGCAGGCTGTGTGCCCAGTTTGTGCAAAGCAGTTAACATGCACTACCTCACCCTCCTGGTCCTTCTCCTGCTCCATTGCCACCATGCTGACCACTGCCACCACCATCACGACTGCCACCACCACCTCCACCTCTACCACCACCTCCACTGCAACTGAAAGTCTCCTGGTCCTAGTGTCTTCATCAGTCCATCCTACTGCAAGAGCCCTCTCCTTATTCCCCTTCCCTCCATCTCCTCTTGTATAGAAGCATCTTAGAAAGAAGAAAAATGAACTTTTCACACAGAGCTTTTCTCTTTTCATACTTTCTTTGTTCCTAGACACCACAGTCCAGATTACCACTTCCCAACCCAGGTGACATATTTTCTCCATCAATTTATATTTGCATCTTCAACGATCAAGGGATAGCCACAGGTTCAAAATGGTCTGATCCTTTATTCCACCTCTCATAGGAACATCGGTACTCAGAAGTACAAATATTTCCCAAACAGTACCAGAAGTCACATTTGTAAAGAGATTGGGAGCTAGGCTTTTTATTAATTTATTTTTGTATTCAGGAGAATAGGATGGGATGATGTTTGAGAATTAAAGAGACACTTATTTTTTAATTTTTCCCTGGGGCCCAAATTTCAAGCTTAAACATTTTTTGCTATATCAGGCAAAGCACATAAGCTCTATATTTTAGCTCCACTGTTCACACATGAAAAATGATGATTCTGTTTATGTATTTAAAGATGGCATGAGGATGGATGTGCTGACATTCATAGTGTACACTGAAATTCCTGAATTAAAGATGGTATTACTTTAGCAGCTTGTACACGTAGAAACACCCTGACTGCGAGGGTCCCCTGCTCCATTCTTTACAATGCTCAGGTCACAAAAGAAGGAACTGAATGTTGAAGGAAGCTACTTCTACCCAGGTAAGTGAGATCCCATCTTAATCCTGTTGAAGTCTTAATTTAGAATCTAGGAAAATCCTGACACTGGGTTCCTTTGAGATTACTAAAGAAGGGAGGCAGAATTTGCCTGAAGGAGCTTGAAATGTTTGGAAAAGTATTCAGAGATTAATATCACAGCTTCTTCAATTCACTAAACCATGTGTGTATTGTGTCGCTGCATTTTATAGCAAGAATGAAAGCTGGGTGCAGTTGGCCCTTTGTCCTGCCAGAGACAGCTTTCCACACCCTGAGCATCCGCCAACTTTAAGTCCATTCACCTCTACTTTTCGCTGAAATGACTGTCAATGAGAAAAATGACAAGAGGTGGACTAGGGACACCTTTAACATTGCACAAAGAAACCTGGATAATGTTCTCCTTCCCTCCCTATCTCTCTCCTAAGTCTCAGTGATTTCAGTCTCTAGGACTGAACTGTATTACAAGACTCTCTCTGGCCTGGATATGTGAGTGTATGCTTTTTTGTTTTTTGGTGGCTGGCTGGTATGGAGATCCGAACCCTTGACTTTGGTGTTATAACACTGTGTTCTAACCAACTGAGCTAACCAGCCAGCCGTGAGTGTTTTTATCTGTATTCACACTGCACTGTAAGACAGTAATAAATGTCAGTCACTAAGAGAATTGGAAAGGGGAAAATCTCCAAAGCAGATCTTAATCCAGTCCTGGTTTCTTCAGTCACCGTGACGGACTAGCATACTTAGTGGACGGTGAGGACCTTTTCACGGGCACTCACCTTTTGCTGGTCTTCAGTTTTGCCACATCAGGGTGGTCGCTTGTTCTGTGTCCAAAGTTTCTCCCTTCCTTAGGGTAATTCTTCCAGGGAAAGAAGTCTAGTGCCCTTACTTGAATACACTTTTCTCAAGCAGCTGCTTTCACTTTGTAACATAGATGTCAGAGGGAAGCAAAAAAAGAAATTAGGCTCTCAGATCAGACAGGCCCTTCTTCGTCTTCCTCTTATCTGGATGCTTATGATTTCAAGGCAATTGCAAAGAAGGTTCCGGGCTGTGATACTGTCTCTCCAAGATGAATAGAGTGATGACTGTTAAATCCTTACTCAATTCTCTGAATATGCCTTTCCTAGAAATTGTTCTTAGACATTGTACAGAAAAGTCCTAGTTGCCAAATGAGGTTATTCCATTTTAGATACCAGAAGCCTTATTAAACCTTCCGTTAGCTTGTTCTGCCAAAAGTGAGGCAAAAATTTATTTTTATTCTTGCAGAATGCCATGTTTAGGTTAAAGAAGCAGAAACATGTTCCCTTTTCAGAAATCAGTCTTGTATTCAAGAAATGTTTTTTGATTGCAGACTGTAACTTTCAGTCAAGTGTTCTAGGGAAGAGGTGAATTGAATGTTTTGCCGAAGGCAATAGACTCTTCAAAAAGGGCTCAACAAGGCCAGTGTCCCTCATTCCTGGTTCTTCCCAATCAGAACAAGTTAGGACCAGTTGGGTAGGAGAGAGGTAGGCAAGCAGGGGTGCACCAGTCTGGAAACCTAGAGAGATTGTCCTCCATATAGAATTCTTGATATTTTTCTCTTTAAACTTTAAACTTTAGATTAATAATTCTTCATTTGTTTTTCTCCACAGAATCCTTTTTCAAAAGAAACTTATGAGGAACTCCAATATAGAAAACAGATAAAAGCAATATTTTTGAACATATAGTTATAAAAATAAAAATTTACAAAATAAGACGTATAGTTAATAAGTGAAAACACAGTAAGGTGTCAGTGGCTTCCATTATTCTAAAATTTGACATTTAACATGTTAAGTGTGTATATTGATTTTTTTGTAATTTTGTTAAAATTAAAATTCAGTTTTGTAATGATACTCAAATCAAATTTTTGTAAAACCACTAATGCCTTTTGAAAAGAACTTGCCTAGTTTATTGGGTCAAATCCATGCAAAAGAGATTCAAAGGTGAGAAAGAATGGTGTGTTCTCACGTTCTGTGTTCTCGAAATACAAATATCTCTCACATAAAAATTGTCCCCACCATCTTATCAGCAAATACAGAGTAAAATTATTCTCGTTATAAAAGGATTTCTCACATTACAAAAGAATCACAGAACACTTTTATGTGACATATTTAAGTACGTTCATAAATCACTAGTCACCAGAAGCGATTACATAGCAACCAAATATTTAAGCAAATCTGAAATTATAAGACAACAGTTAACAGGTGGAATCACCAAAATGTGATTGTGACAGGAATTTCCTAAAAGGAGGTGCACATTTAATTGCTTTACTTGGGTTGTTTTTGTTTGCTGGCTTGTATTTAAACATGCATGTCAGGACACCAATAGAAGAAAGCAGATTTCAAATGTCATTAAGCCCCTTCTAAGATGTGCTCGTGCAACACAGCGGGCTCATGTCTGAAAAGGAAATGGCATCACCCAGCGCTCAGCACTTGTTAAGAACCAAAGTGCTGCTCCCAATTCCCATTTGCAATCTGACCTCTCAGAAAAGGAGGTCATGATGTGTAATACAAACAAAGCAGGCTTGGTTCACGGGCCTGGTCAACACCTGTGTTTCTGCTTTCATGCCCTGTTTTAGATCTCCACTGTGAAGACAGGTCTGTGCAGTGTTTGAGAGAGTCAAAGTGATCCTTCCATGGACTTTGGCCTCTTCTGAATTTCACTTGAATATTTGTTCCTGTTCACCTGGAGGAATCATGGGCTATATCAAATTGGAAGCCAAATGATTTTTTTATGCACACGTGTTTGCTTTTGATGATGCGTATTTTTAAAACCACAAGTTCCCATTAAATACTTTGATGTGATTCATAAATAAAATATAATCTAAAAGCATAAAACGTAACTCTCTGCAACTGAATCATATGTTAAAATTGGTGTAAGTGGAGCACACACACATTTGCCTTTGGAGAATAATGTAATTATTGTGGTTCTTTTCTGTTTAAGTTTTCTAAATAAGTCTTCTGCAAGGTGGGTGGTTGTGAGACCTCTCCCACATATGTTATTAGATTCGCAAAGAATGAAAACAAAAGAGCTTCAGAATACTTTCTTATTTCTGACTACCTTAGATCAGAAAAGCAGATGAACGCTGGGGGCCAGTCATTGTGAACATACAGAGAGCTCAATCATTGGCACGATCACTCAAAAAGCAGGAAACTAATGAGGTTGGAGTCTGAAGTCTAGGATTCCCATTTTCAGCAGGGGCAGTGGGGTTCCCCAAAGGCTACTCTGATGTGAGGGGAAGGCTCCGTCTTCAGTCTGTGCTGCCCGCACGCTCCTAACTGCACTTTACCATCACTGCTCCGCCATCACCTCACTGCCACTTAATCCTCGATACTTACCAACTCGACATTAAAGGTAGGTAGAAAATATTTTGAAGCTACGATATGAAGCCTTCTTTATGAGGTTTTCCATGTTTCCCACTCACTTCTTCCATCTCTTCCATATCTGACGGCAACCTCCTTTGTCTGCATTCAGCTGACCTTATGAAATACCTCATCTGGCAGTAATGGTAGCAAAAGAGTAACTTTTCCCGTTTGCTTCCCAAATCTGGTGATTTTTTTTAACCTTAAAGGCACTTAAAGAAATGTTTTTTCCTTGAATATTCTTCATATGCTGGCTGGAATCTTCACTTATAGGTATGACCTACCTTTATGTAACCCCCAGTTATACAAATTGTTATGTCAAATGGAAAGGCACACAGTGAGAGCCACCATCCTAATTGTGTTCCATGAAATATGAATAGGAGATCCTCAGAAAAAGGTTCTTAGGTCAAATAAATTAGAAAAATGCAACGTTCTATTTTTCTCCTTTAGTTAGCTACAGAGCACATTAAAATTCTGAAAATTCTCAGAAGTCCTATAGTAAAGAAACTTAACTTAATTTCATGTAATACAATGTTTCCCAAATTTGTTTGAACACAGAACCCACAGAACATAACTAGGAAAATAATGATTTAAAACAATCTAGATAAGAGTTTATAAAGTTTTCTCATTGAAATTTCTTGAATAACTATTCCCTAATCTTTTGTAACCAAATTTCTATGGCATTGTCCTAGGTCTTGTGTGGCTAAGAAAAGCAATACGGCCCTAACAACTAAGCACAAACAAAAGAATATGAGCTGCTCACTTGATCCACTTTTCTTTGACTCTGTTTTTCCTTTTTTTTTGGTACAATTATCTATAACCAGTAGTATTATTTTGTACTATGGCTTGTATATATACTGAAAATATGAAAGCTCCATGTGAAGGATAAATCAAAACAAATTCATAAACAGGATTTTCTAATTTATGCTTTTTCATCCTTAAGGATAGAGAAATATTACCAATCGGTAATCTTTGCATTCAGAAAGCAGCCACTTCTGATGTTAATACTATACCTCTCTCAGTTGTAACAGAGATTCTGCAAGAATACATTTAATTTCACATGCACACTCCTCTACGTGTGTGTGTGCGTGCATTGGAGTTAAAATGAAGGAATTCTCTTTTGAGAGCTGTCAAATCATCCAAATTGATTACATAAGCTAATTAGTCTGTGCATACAGAAAGATTACAGGAAGATCATTATGCTTCTTAATAATATCTGCAAAATATTTATATTAGATATAATTGCAAACACTATGTAGTTCCAGAAACTACCAAATTTTAATGTGTTATTGATTTGCTAAAACACAAGATCATATCTAGAACATATGCATACAAATCACATTCCATTCACCCCGAACTTGGTCTGAAACAATCGGTAGAAAGAGACTGGGTCAATGAAACTTTTGAATCACATTTTGTGAACAAAAGTGGTCAAAGTTTTCACACTCTCATGAAAACAGCTAACTACACCCACAAAAACTGCTTTAAAATCATATAAAATTGACCCCTACTTTTGGATCTGGATGCAAATCAAATTAAAGAATGTGGGGAAGTGAGCCGTGCTTCTGTAGGTCTCCATGACTGTCTAGCTGGTGTGAATGTGGAAAGCAGCAGCACGTGGCCAAAGCAGAGCAGGAGAAATGGGTCCCAGAGACCTTCTTGGCCCCTGTCCACTGAAAATATCATTATAGAATGCCTTTTTTAAATAATTTTTTAAAAGACACTCAGCACCTTGAAGTTCTTTTTGTACAACAGTCATTAAAAATGCAATGACTTCTTTACTGTCTGAATTGCCGATAGACTGTAAATTCCTGAAGGGCAAAGTTTAGGTCTGTTTTGATGATTGCTCCATGCTTTGTGCCTTAGCACAGTGCCTAGAATGTTGTATATGCTAAACAATTTTTTTTTAATCAAACTAAGGACAAATTAAGGATTCAAACATTTTAGAGAAGTGTTTTTTTCCTAAGAAAGACTAAGAAAGTTATAAGGGCAGAAAAAACAGTAAGAAAAAATTCTAATACTATGACCATATCACCACTGTTATCTTTTTGATAACTAAAATAAGTGTCTTATTTTAACTGGGCTAAAATCTAAAATTTGTGTTATAACAGAGATTGACAGACTGCTGCAGAAAGACAAACCATGATAGCAGAAATACCAGTGAGATTATGAAAGAAGAAAACTTATCTATCTTGAAGCTAATCTTTACGTAGCTTTTCTTAACACTAGAAATCCCCCCAAAAAACTCCACAAAATTGGAAACTCCTGCTAAAACTACAATTTGGCAAGTTACTGCATTTTAGCTAGGCTAACCCACTATACTAAAAAAGGAAATTTCAAATGAAACTGCATTTTAATGCAGTAATTAGGCAAAAAAAAAAAAAAAAAACATGAAGAGAAAGGAATATAATGGACCAAATCTTTAAAACAGATGTAGAAGTAAAAACCAATCATTGTTTCAGCATGTTAGTATCCAGCAGTATTGCAGGGGTATTTCTAAGACCTCCATGCACTCCAGTTCACTGCCCAGTATGCAGAAAGAAGAAATTCTGACAAACAGCTTCAGAGGCCGAGAAATGTAGTGTGCTTACTTTATTTTGTATATGTCAAAAAGGAAAACTTTCAGGGAGAAAAATAAATGTGAGAAAAAGAAGTTTAAAGTTCTGAGGTATTGTTGAATAAATTGCTTACTTTTAAAAAGTTACTTTGAAGTCAAAAGTTTGATGCAAAAACCATAAATAAAGAGGATATATACTTTAAGACATGGAATTTTCTAAAATACACACACATCATATGTATATTTACGTATAAAGTATATACATGTGTTACCAATCTATATATTAAATAGTATATTAGGAAAACTTCATTTCTTTCTTGATTTTTCTATATAAAAATAAATATAAATTCTATTCCTTTTTTCCTATTTCCCAACTAATTATTACGCACTCTCCCAGAGCTCTGTGTAACCCTCTCAGTGGATCACTGCTTTGGGAGTTTGAAAATTGGTAAATAAATGTTAAAGGTCATAAATTATATTGGAAAGTAGGTGGTAGGAAATTTGAGAGAAAAAAGGACATTAAAGGAATGGGTGAATTTGCCCTCCATGGGGACATAATCTGAAACTCACTCTCACACTATTAATTAAAACTGAAAAAAAAAATCATGTTATTAATGCAATGATTATATGTTTTAGCAATCAAAGATGAGTTTCCTGAATTGTATACAATGTATACAAAATTTATTTCTTCTCAGATATTCAATTCCACACAAACCTAAAAAAAACTTGTTGGGACAATTATACTGATAATGTAGATGCTTTCAGAATGGAGAAAAGGCTAGATATTCCTGTGTCCAGCCAGAGGTGGGGAAATACGGAAAGGGAAGCTGGTGATATGATAAGAAAGGAAAAACAAGGGGATCTGAATGGCACAAGCAGGAAGGGAAGTCGTAAGGATATCTTTATCTGAGCCATTTTGGAAGGACATAATTTTAAATAGGAACAAGCTATTTTATTTGCATATAAACAAGGATATTCATATTTATATGGCAAGTATGCACCTTCATTTCTACGTAAATCCCCAATATCTTCAAGTGTTCTTACTATTTAACTTAAACTGCCTGAGTGTCTTAATAAATTCACCGAAAGAAAATTCCAATGACAGGAAAAGATAGATTTTACAATTTTCCCTCGAGATCCCAAATGTAAATTCAGTTTTTCTTAGCTCTCAAAGTTGCAGGTGCTTTCTATTTTTACAAGCACATTTTTGTGTGACTTGCCTGCCACTGAATGTTACAAACAGATTTTTGTTATTTAATTTTTCATAAAAGTACATCCATTAAAATCTCACTTCAATGATTAAGCCTTAGAACAAAAGGAACTCTATTCGAATTACTCCTGGCTTCCTCACCAGCACGCTTAGTGTTTTATTTTTCAAAGTCTTATGTGGTGCTAAAGTTCTATTTCCCACCTATTCAGTGCGTTCTTCCCCTTTCAGGATATTTTTTACTCCATGACTTTTCCCTTTTCTCCAAGAATCCTTTTTCTTAAACAATACAGGCTCATTTTTTCAGCAAAATTTTTATCCTCACTTAGCCAAAAAAAAAAAGTCACTGCAGTTGCCACCTGTTGAACATTTTCAATTTCCTCTCAATAAAATGCTGACCAGAATTACAATAATTCTGAGTGTGTTCTCACTGGCTCGTTATTTAATGCTGGAATAACTTACCACTGATGTACTATTTCTTTTGATATTTATACATTCCAAGACCTTGCATTTTACTACTGCCAAATCTAAGGCAGATGGTTTCAATGTAGAAGCCACAATCTACCTCAAGTCTCATTCCTGATCAGTATTCTTCATGGTGCTTTCATTTCAAACTGTTGATCCCAGGAGTCTCCAGCCTTTACTTTACGAATTACCAATTCTCTGCACAAAGAACCTTTCCCTCTCAAAGGGTGAAACACTGAGATTATTGCAAAATGGCCCCCATTATACCATCATAACCATTATTCTTCTGCATTTGTCGTCACTCAAATCACTATGTATCCAATACCCATCCCTAACATATCATGCAGACATCATCAGGTTGGGCGCAACATTATTTCTTGAGCACTTAACTTTCTCTCTCCACCCACCGGTTTTCAACATTCACCATATTTCTCCCATCTGTAGGTGAACTGTTCGTTTGTTTTTTTCACCATCTTCTATTCTAAGTTAGACCTAGACACAAACCACATCCTCAACATTCTCAGCTACAGAAACTTCAGAAAAATCTGTGTACTGAGACATAGTGAGGAAATTGATCAGGAGAAAGAGAACCCCACAATAAATATTAAAAATCTTCCTTAACCCATTGGAGTGGGTTGAATGGTAGCCCTCCAAAAGATATGTCCACATCCCAGAGTCTGGGAATTTGACCACATTTGGAAAAGGATCTTTGCAGCTGTAATTAAGTTATAGATTTCAAGAATCTCACGTGAGAATATTAAGGGTGGCCTAAATCCAGTGGAAAATGTTTTTACAAGCGATAGAAAAGAAGACACCGCGAGGAGATGACCAGAGATTGGTGTTACACAGCCACAAGCCAAGTAACCCTAGAGCCTTCAGAGGGAGCACAGCCTTGTCAACACCTTGATTTTGGATTTCTGGCCCCAAAACTGTGAGAGAATAAATTTCTGTTGCTGTAAGCCATCCAGTTTGCAATAATTTGTTACAGTATCCCTAGGAAACTAATAAACCCACTATAATTACATACATTCCAATCACAGACATCAAGGAGGGAAACACTCCTTAAAAAGTCAGGACTTTTGAGTGCAAATACTTACTAGGATCACAAAAATTTTGAGTCACCTAATGGTTTATTCATCCAATAAGTATTGAGCACCGACTATTTGCCAGGCCCTATGCTAATTACTGGAAACACATGAGTAAAGAAACAAAAACAAAAACACGGTGTTTCTGCCTGAATAGATCTGACGTGGTTAGTATTTCAGTTCAAAACTAAACAAAAGGCAACTTCAATTTCTCAAGGAAAATAAATCTGGGAAATGCTTTTAACTGGTTGGAAGTCCTTAATTACGTGTAAAATAATTAATAACATGTGGAATAAGTTTTCTTCTAAACACGCAGCTTCAAAAATGAGGCATTTGGCCAAATATATTTGGGACATTACTGAGGTTAAGTCTTTAGGAAAATGGTTAGAAATGCAGGATGAACTCTGAAATGACAATGATGACAAAAATGAGTACATTGTCATTTGGGTGTTTATTTCCTCTCTTTATTTGAAGCGCTCAACACACGTCCTATGTTGTATAAACGTCCTATGTTGTATAGACTGAACAAATTTGGGAAATTCATGAAGTGGAATGAAGTGCAGAGATTCCCTGCTTAACCATCCCACATGTATTAACAACAATAATACCTATCATTTATTGTGGTTATTAGTTTCCAGGCACTTTGCTCAGTATTTTATACACAGGATCTCACTTGATCTACAAAATAACCCTAAGAGACAGGTCCCAATGCCCTCCTTTCTTTGTTTTTTTGTTTGTTTGTTTTGGTGGGTGGTCGGTATGGGGATCTGAACCCTTGACCTTGGTAGGATAACACGCTCCTTTCTTTGAAGTCAGCTATTCCCCTGCATTCCTGAATAAACGGTCCCGGATTTGGAAGTTTTTAACCCACTGCCTCTCTTATTGCTCTCCTCATAGTCATCCTCTCTTACAGTTAGCCATTGAAATGACATCACTATCTTAAAAATATAACCCAAAATGATTATAGATTTATGAAAAGTCTCTATTCGTCATTAGGTAGAGCTAAGGATAGAAACAGCTCTAGGTTTGAGGGGACTTTTTCCTAACAGCCTGGGAACAACCCCCATCCCCAGATTTGACCCCTGATGTTGCATTCAGACACACTGACACACACGCCATCATACTACTTTCCACGCCATTCAGTTCTTCTCTGCCCTCCTCTCCTCCGTTCACTCTCTCCTGTTTCACCTGCCTGTGCCCCAGACCAGCAGTGAAGCTCCATGGACTCTACGGCAGAACTCATACTGCCTGAAGTCTAAATGTTGGCCAATGGTAAAAACCTAAAAGGGGGGAGAAATAACAAAACACATTTCATAATTCTCTCAAATACCACTGTTGTTACCAGTGCCACAATAAACCACACAGCAATCAAGAAAAGGACAATTGACAATGAAATTGCCTTCATGAATGTCTGAATCTTAAACACCATTTAGGGAAAGATGGTAGAAAATTCTAGTTTTCTTGATTATCAAAAATATCATGCCGAGTGGACTTGAAAGTATCAATCAATCTTATGAACCAGAATGGTTTTTTTTGGTTTTTTTGTTTTTTCTTTTTTACTGACCGGTAATGGGATCGCAACCCTCGGTGTCGCGCCCGCACCGCGCTCAGCCAGTGAGCGGGAACCAGTCTCCACATGGGATCCGAACCCTCAGCAGGAGCACCACCGCGCTCCCAACCAGCGCACTCTCCAGTGCGCCACCGGGCCGGCCCAAAGAGGGGGTTTTAATAGAGCCTAAAGGATTCTGCTTACACAGATGTATCTTAAAATTTGGTCATATAACCACTAGTTTCAGAATCTCCTATAGTGTTGTCAAAATGCAGCTTCTCAGACTCCACTTCAAGCCTACCGAATCAAAAGCATAGGCTCGAGGCCTGAGAACCTGTACTATGAAAGATTCCCAGTTGGCACTAATGTGCCCTGAAGAATGGAAAGCACCAGCTGAGAAGATTTCCCCAAGAAGTAATCTAGTAAGTGCATTTACACTGGGGTAGGTATAAAGTATTTATATGGAGGGCAAGGAAAGAGGACACCATGACTTCAGGAGAGGAGCACTAAACCATATGCAAACCTCTGGGGACAGTGAAAAGAACACTGAAAGAGGACTCCAAGGATCTGAGTTCTATGCTCAACTCCATATTCCTTTATTCAAAACATGTTTGAGTACTACTATATAGAAAACATTGAACTAAGCTCTGGAGATACAGCACTAAGCAAATCTCTGACCTCAAGGAGTCTGTAAGAGATAGACAATAGCAATAAATAGATATAAAGTAATCAATAATATATAACTTCTATGAAGAGAAATGGCGTTGGGGATAAGGAGTAGTGGGAGGGATACTATTTTAGATAGGGTAGTCAGCTCTGAGAAGCGATGGAAATGGGGGAGTGAACCATGTAGGTATCCACATGGAAGCATTCCTGCTGACGGAACAGCAAGTAGGAAGCTTTGAGGAAAGGAGCATGTGTGTTGCACAAGTCCAAGGGAGAGAAGGGAGCTCATGTGGCTAGAGCAACATGAGTGAGCGTATTACAGTGGGTCTTACTCATTTCATTCCGTAAGCTTTATTTCTTCAACATACATTTATAGGTCAAATTTAATTTCCTGTGTTTTGACCCATGGCAGGCATGGTTTTTGAAGTTCTGATTTAATTTTCTAAAGACAAGGATGACTTGAGAAAGATCTAAGTTTTTGCTTAAACAAATTAATGAGCCAGCTGTCTACATAATCCTGCTGCCATGGTTTTACAAACTTTCCCTGACATATCTACCTATAAAGTCATTCTATTGAAAAAGACAGTCAGAAAAGCCATTGTATCTAAAAGGCTACTAACTCTAGTAACTTGTTCTCTTGATATTCCTAGAGAACTTTGGGGTTTTATTTCCTAGCCATGAACATATTAGCATGGATTTTATTAGATTAGCTGAGTCAATAAACCTAGATGCCTACTCAGGCACGTAATGGCTTGGGATAGAAGTAAAGGTGAGGAGGATGAGCTACAGTAAATTTTTTTTCCATATGCAAAAGAGGGAGAGGAAGAAGAAAGCCAGAGAGATATCTTCACGTGATCAGGACTCATCCAGGGATTCCCAGCAATTCAATCCTGGACAGCTCAGATGGGCATATGTGAACCCAAGTATACACATTGCAGACTCCGAATGATGGAACCCCAAGAGTGGACCTCAAGGATCAAAATAAAGAGGAAATAAATTTAAAAACACATTTCTCTTCCTTTTACATTTTTCAACACTGATAATCATTTTTTTTTTCTATACACTAAGTAAATCCCATTTCCAATTTAACCTGCGTTAGTCAGGTTTTCTTTCTCATCACCCACCTGCCTCTTCCAGGCTTCTTCTGTCTCCTACTCTTCTTACGGGGGCCCAGCAGTCTGCCTTATCTCCAGCCACACAGAGTCCCATCGCCACCGTTGTTAACACCTTAAACAAACCAACAGGCATATGTAATGTCTTTCATTGTGTTTGTTTATATTGGGACCATAGTTTTTTATTTGAGGAAAAGAAAGGGAAGCCCCTCAGAGAAACAGTTGGCTGGAGATGAACTTCTTAGCATGAAAATAAAGACTACCAGAATAGAAAAAAAAGTCTTCATGACTGCCTTGGGTTGAATGCCCCCTAAAGTTTAATCCACACTGTAACCATTGAGGGTGGAAAATCCTATTATGAAAATTGAAAGGTGGGGCCTTGAAGAGGTGATTAGATTGTAGGACCAGGCTGTAGTTAATGGATTAAAAATGGTGGTCATGGGTGTGATTTGGAGGCCTTTCTCTAAAAAGGAGTTAGTCTCCCTCTGCTCTCTCTGCTCCACCATTTTCACAATGTGAAATTCTGCTGTCACTGTCATCCCCACAAAGGCTCTCACCAGATGTGTTCCCCGGACTTTGAACTTCCCAGCCTCAGAAACTGTAAGCAATAAATTTCATTTGCTTTATAAATTAGCCAGTCCTGTGTATTTTGTTATATGTAACAGGAGCAGACTAATACAATGCTTGTTCAATTTAGTACTCTACATAGACAGAACTAACAAACAAAAAAAAGGGATAACAACACCAAAGGAACAATTACAAAAATAATGCCTAATCTCTCTAGATATAGTAGAAATTCCATCCAGGTATTCAAGATACATCAAGTGAATATATTCTCTGCCATAAAGGTCATAACAACACTCAATACAGAATTTGAATTTACCAGTAGGTACAATTTTAGAACAAATAACAATCAGCAATTTCGTTGCCCTTCTCTTTTTATTGCTATAAAAACAATTTATCTCAAAATTATGTCACTATTGGACCCCACTGAGTGAAAACCAGTTGTTTTCACTGCTTTTCACAGAGCTGTTGTAATGTTTCTCAATCCAAATTGTAAACATCCATCTTCTATCCACATGAAATAAGTTTGAAATGTAACATTGAAAACAACATATTTTAATAATTCTACAGCCTCTGTCTTTTTAATATTGATTAGCTCCAGAGCTGAGTTTCTTTGCTCCCTCTCTTTTTATTCTACGCACATTTCTCTGGGCACATTCATTTTCATAGCTGAAACAACCATCTCAATGTTGGTTAGTTGCAGACCATGTCTAATGCCTACTAGGCATCAACAATGGCTATCAATCATCCTCACAAAAGACCTAAACTTATTTCCTCCCAGTCAGTTCCCCTACACAGTACCAATACTAACCTGTACATATTTTCCCAAGTGTGCAACACTCAGACCATGGTGCTTTTGTTGTGTGCTTTTTCGATGGCTCCAGAAAACTCTGTTGCCCCTCGCCCTTTCAGTGCCCCTTCTCTGTGGCAGCATAGTTCTACAGTAACACTTATGCTGCAACCTCTTCCTCAGAGTTGTCTTTTCTGCCCTTTTAGATTGTGAGCTCCTTGAATCAGAGACTGTGTTTTTCACCTCTTTTTCCCCAGCAGATAGCACAGGGCCTGCAACATAAGGGGCTCTCAGAAGAATTTATTTGAACAGACAAAGGTGCCCAAAGTTCATTTACCCATCTCCAACAAGCCCACGATGGAGGGAGCCATGGTTCGTTGAGAGGCAGCAAGGTGCATGGAGCTAAGTATCAACTGCTCTGCAAGTACTGCGGGTTCCTAATTGAAGCTTTGCCAGCCATTCATTAATACGTGGATAAGGAATTTTCCTCTTATCTCCTGTACAAACATATTTTTAATTAAAAAACAAACTTGGTTAAACAAAATAGATGAGTTTTACATATAATAAAAAGGTGTCTTTGTGACTAGAACGACTAACAGAGGCTTTTAAAGATAAAAATTGTGTAGGCAACATACAGAAGACAGTGGCAAGGCCAGAAGAAAGTGACGGAGGACACTTTATCCTCTAGACCACACTGCCTCCCTGTGGGAGGTTTTCTGGGCAAGGATGTGCCTAAAGAAAAGCAAATTCAATTTTGCACAATTGTAAAGTGGTCATAGCTAGATTTCATGTCATTTTATACCAGAAGTCCACTCCCAAATACTGGGTTATGAACAGTACCAGCGAGTGATTTGTTTTTTGAAAGACTGATGCCCATTTTTATGGACTTGAGGTAGAAAAATTTTGTGTTCGTTTAAAAATAAGTAGGTCTGGGAATGATTTTTGTAAATGTCAAGACCAAGAAATGAAATAACCACAGTCTAATTATTTTGTTTTTACTACTTTGAATAGTTATAATTTAAAGGTCTTAATCGTTTGATTTACTTATGAGGAATATATGATCCTAAGATCCCTAAAAATCAAAAATTGCAAAAGGGCGATCTTCCATTTGCTGTACATTCAATGTAACACTTTTAACTTTATTTAATATTTAATCACAATTATTGAAAAATCAATAAAGTCATTGAAATTAATGATTACTCCCTGCACATATATTTCTCCTGAAGGAGAGCTTAACAAACCTAAAAAACATCAGAAGTACCTCTGAAAGTTAAAATGCTACAGTCAGTTTAAGAAACACCTCAATGATCATTTTTCATTTACCTGGTAGAGAAAGTAATTTGTGAAGTGCTACTTTTCAAAAATAACCTTATGTTTTGGGCACAATATACATTTTCAGGATTTCAGGATTTCATTAAATTTGCCCAGAGTTTCATACAGTATAGAAATGATATACAGGCATCATTCAAAAGTAGAAAATGGTCTTAGTCTTCTGATTCTACAAAAGGCTTTGAGCAATTTTCAGAAATGAAATAATTGCTTACGATCTACGTTAATGCAAATATCTGAAGGCTGTGCTTTTGAATTTCCGGAATCTCAGAAGTATTCAAATTCATTACTTGTCTATTTCCTGGCCAGTTCCCTTTGAAGTGGTTCTGGGATCCATGCTATTATTTGAAATGTCTGGCTGTCGGTAAATAGTTGCGATTTCCTTGATGTCTGTGAAGCTGCTTTCTTATAACCTTTCCCTACAGTACCTCTTGCCGAGGCCACATATGCACTTACATGTCTGTGCATCCTGGACCATACATACGGTCCTTGTTAGATGCTTTTACTGCTTTATCTCAATAGGAAAGGATGCATATCCACAATATTGACTCTTAGATGAATCTACATTTGTATTTTCTCCAAGGGTCAAGTTGTTTTATTTACTACAGACACACACAAATAAAACTTGAATAACTTTTTATTTTTAATGATGGACAATGAAAGTACACATGCCATCCATATGACGAGCACATGATTTCTGCATTTCTGTACTAGTATTATTAAAGACCTCAGAGATTAACAAAGATGATAGTGTGCATAATGTTTTCTTATGAGCAATCAGAGACATGAATTTGGGACATAGCAACAGAAAGGTAGCCTGAGGGGAAGATTAGGGGTAAAGGGAGAGGAGAGCTCAGGAGATCTGCCTGGCTACCTCCCAGAAAGAGAGGCCGACATCTACATACCACAAACTTAGGCCAAAACAGATTGCTGGCATGAGGAGAAATGTAGAACAGGAAATAAAGCAAGAATGCTTTCTACTTTCTCTTCCTTATCCAACCAAGCTTTAAAAGCACAGAGGAGAGAACAATCTTCTAAGGCTGAAAACCTGGACTTAATCTGGGATTTGTCACTAATTAACTATGTGATCTTGGCCAAGTCAACTTCCATGAAGGAGGCATATTAGATAATTCTGAGGATAGTTTTGGTTCTAAAAATTCTAAAAGAAATCATAGCACGTTCAAGGACAGGTGGAGAAGGCCATTAAAGAATAATTCAGGGAAATCAGGTTGGGTCACAACTATAAGTCACTATTCTCACTGTTTTATCAGATGCTGCCAAGGCTTGAATTTTTGGTCCCTTCAGGACTCAGGTTGAAATTTAATTGCCATTGTAACAATATTAAGAGGTAGGCCATTTGAGTGGTGATTAGGCCATGAGGGCTCTGCCCTCATGGGTGGGATTAATAATGTTACAAAAGGACAAGTTTGACCCCTTTTGCCTCTCTTGCCTTCTGCCACATGAGGATGTGGTATTCCTCCCCAATAGAGGATGCAGCAAGAAGGCCCTTGCAAGATGCCAGCACCTTGATCTTGCACTTCTCAGCTTTTAGAACTGTGAGAAATAGATTTTTTGTGCGAGAACTGGGTCCCAATCAGAGAATGGGACTCCTGTGAAGGTTGGTTCTGCCAACCTGCTGGGGTGATGGCCCAATACCCAACCCCACACCCCTTGCTTTCCCTGGCCAGGAAATATGGGAACCTGCACAGTGAAGCTATGGGCTAGAGGAGACTATAAGCCCATCCTTGCTATGAACAATTTTGTAGGGAAGAATGCATACACCCCAGAAGACTCTTAACCCAGAATCACAGCTACGAGAACAGGAGTGATAGAATGAAATGATGATTAATGTAAATTCTACGTCTTCACATTTATGGTTTGCTGAATCTAACAAATAGGCCTATTTTCCATTTTTGAATGCCTGGAGTAAAGAGAGCTAAACTTGGTCAAATCATGCAGGAAGAGTAGGGAGAATTGAAATCAGCTCTCTCTCAGTTATTCAAGTTATACAGGAATAACTCCAGAAGTACTAAGGGTCACAGAAATGATAGAAGTTATGTTGGATGCAGGGACATCCTTTAAATAATCACAATAGTCCAGATAAGAGACAAAGAGGCTTTGAATAGTGGAAATGGAAAGAGCAGATTTAAGAGTTAACCGAAGGATAAGAGGGGCAGGTGGTTGGTGAGGGGCATGTGGTACAGGAGTTAAGCCTGTGGACCCTGGAGTCCGATGAATTGACTCCAAATCCCATACCAGCTGTCACATACCAGCTGTATGCGCTTGGAAAAATAATTTCACTTGTCTGTTCCTCAGTTTCCCCTTCCATAAAATGGGCATAACGAAGAGCAGGGCTGGACTAGCGTAGAGCAAGTGAAGCATGCTTTTGCATAGCCTGTGATGAGCACCTGCTTGAGTTTTGTCCCCAGCTGTCTCACTTGACTTACCCTCATCCCAGCCTTGACTAAGGAATGCCTACTCTACACTGTGGTCATAGAGAGTACGTGGGTTACACAGGCAAAGTGCTTAAGATCACTGTTTATACGTTTAACAGCACATAGTAAGTGCCAGATAATCAATCCACATTATTATTGATTAGATTTGAGGGGTTAAAAAGAGAAGGTTCTTGGTGGACTCTAGTGTTTCTGGCTTAAGTGGTGGGATGCATGTTGTTGTCACACACCAAGACAGAAGTACAGGAGAAAGGACAGGCTGGGGCAAGAGTATAAAATTGACAGTTGTATCTGAGGTACCTTTGGGATATTTAGGTACGGATGTCCCATAGCAATTATATATCTGCCTCTAGGTACCTCACTGGTGCCTAGAAGTTAACGTTAGAGATATGCTATCAGAGAGTGAAAAGGTACTGGTGGTAGCAACAAAAATGCAAGTGCATTGTGTCACCCAGGAAGCCAAAGTGGCTAGCTAGTCATCTTCCTGGGAAAGAGACCCCTTATAACTTCTTATCAAATCTCCATGAAGACACAGAAATAGACAAAAATCTCTTAGTACCTTAAAGTAGGCCCAGTGATCATCCTAATTCCAAAATCTGGGAAGTCTGTCTACTTACACCAGGCTGAACACACAGAGTAGACCACCAGCACTAGACCTCCCTTTGTCTGCTTGCCAAAAGTCAGTGTCATCCTTCCCCCCAATTCAAGTGAGAAGATTGGAGAGCCAGCTCTTGACTGCTGCTTTTGAAAGGCAAAAAAACTACAGGTCTCTTAACACCTCCATCAATTCCTCACTTTTCCACGATCTAATAAAGAAAGCAACTTCCAGGAAGCCACAGAGCTTCGTGTGTGCAAGTGTGTGTGTGTGCATGTATATCTTTAGGAGAGAACAGAGTGAGTGGTGCATAGTTTTCCAGGAGTCGAGAAAAATCTTACTTGCAGAGTATGCTGGGAATGGTATTGTTCCCCCATGTCGTACTCACTTTCAGAGTATTTGAGCTTAGCTGTTAAATGAAGAATCTATTTCAGCAAAACCAATTAGAGTAAACAAAGGCCTTCAAAACCCTGGGAAATGGGCTAGCTGAGCATATTAACTTGCCTTCAGCATATTGGAGGAGATTCCGCGAGAATCACTGGCCAGAGAATAGCACCAAGAACAATCCACACTCCTTGTTTTGTGAAACACTAAGAGTGGATTGACTTGTCTTTTGAGTAAACAGAAAGCAGAAAAAGTATAGAGCCTTGTAAGGGAAGATCTTTTTAATGCAGACTCAGAGAAACCATACTGCAGGAGGCCAGAAATCCTTAGTAGAATATAAGAAGACATTGTCTCTATCAGACAGGAAGAGAGAATAAATAAGGAGTTGAAATTAAAAAACAACAAAATAAGATAAAGTATATGTGAAATAAAAAAGGATTGAAAAAAATTAAAATTCAATAACATAATTATATCCTCATAAAAGATGATAACATTACTGAAATTATAAAAACCTGAATCAGTTGAAAAGGACAAATTTGAAATGCTCTACCAAAGGTGTGGTTTTTTAAAAAACAAAGAAATAATGATAAAAGAAAATGGCATATCCAGGGAAAAGAAAATGAGGATTTAAGGTAAGAATTAAAAAAAAAAAGTGGCTGGCCAATTAGCTCACTTGGGAGAGCATAGTGCTGGGAATACCAAGGTCACGTGTTTGGATCCCCATACCAGCCAGCCAACAAATAAAGTAATTAAGTAAGTATCTTCGCATCCTAAAGAAAGATAGCAGCATAACTGGATCCAACACAATAATTAGACATCATTGCAAACTTTTGACTTGAAATAAAATGTCTAAATTCTCATATTGATATCTTTACTACATTCTGGCAAAAATTAAAAAAAGACAAAATGATACAGCTAAAGTCATTTGGCAAAATAATTGAATGGCAAGGAAAAATTAAAATGTCTTCAAGTACAGGGAGAATTTTTTGTTTCAAAAGAATAAAACTCAGGTTGCCACTAGACTTACTGAATAAAACACTAAATGCCAAAAAAAAAAATATGAAAAGAAAGTTGTGCACCAAAACTTTTATACATAGCCAGTTTGTGAAGGGAACAAAATATACTCTTACATGTACAAGAGCTTAGAAAACACACTACTCAAAGTTCTTTCTTGTAAAACCCTACTTGAAGACTTCTTCCAGCAAATATAAACTAATCAAAATAAGAGATATGACTGTTTAGGAGGATTTCTGTGTTCTTCTTACTCAGCTCATAAAGTTGGAAGATGCATGGTCAGGTGGATTCTGCAGCCTAGAGGGAAGCCCGACTCCACCTGTTTTCTTTGGCTTCTATCTGCTGCTTCCTCTCCTTCCCCAGCATCAGGAGATTTATCTTGTGCCCACCTTTTATCCCACAGTTTGCATGAAATTTCCTGCCATCTCTGATATCCCATAAAACACTAACTGGTCCTATTCTATTGCCACCTTGCTAACAATGAAGAAAACATTTAAACAATTAGTCACTATACTGAGAGAATAAATAAATTTTTTCTACTTACTCTTCAACAAAGAGCTGCATAGTACAACGTAGTGATTATTTCCATTGCAGAGGAATGTGAGTAATGATTTTCTGAAACATTAAGAACCATATTGACCAGACAAAATTGTTGGGATGTTTTCTGTTGTAAAAGATTAATGGAACTCCTGCTGCAGATGTTAACTACTTCCAAGCACCACTTTATGTCTTCATGGCAGTAAAGAAATGCAAAAATACTGATAGTAGCTATCTCTAGAGATTATCTATTTCTTAAGATTTATTTCTATATTTTTCACTTTTTCTACAGTGATCATGGTATATACAAAAAATTTGAAATAGCATTAAAAATTCATATAAATCATTTAATCACACATATTTCAAAAGATATATCAAATAGACTGCTATAGTAATAACATTTATATCTGAGAGATAGGACTATATTTTTCTTCTTTTTTCTTTTCCAAACTTTTCAAATTACTCATAATGATATTATAAAACAAAGTATACGATACATAGCTATGTTCTTTAATAATTGCTTTTTATGGAGGGAAGAACATTTTTCATTTAAACACTGAAGGGAATGGTCAAAAATACAAATCAAGTGGTAAACTCTAATTAGAGTTCATTTTATGGATTTAAGCAATATGGGCAACTTTATTGGGAGTCATTAGTGTATGCAATGACTAGTAATGACATCAAGAAAGTCAAGGGAGGAGAAGTAGTAACCAAATTATCAAATACTACAGAGACCAAGTATATGAGGACTTAGAGGCCTCCATTGGATTTGCCAAGGCAAGAGCTGTTTCAGTAGAATGATGAAGGTAAAAATTAAATGTAAGAGTTGGAAGAGTATAAAAGGGGAGGTAGGGACCTTGGAAAGTATCAGAGAGGTTGAGTGCTCAAGGTGGCTATCACATGGCAGAAAGGACGATTTTCATCCAGAACATCAAAAGCAGTATACCGTTGGTTTTCTCTGCAGCTACCATTCTTCACTTGCACCTTAAAAATAATCCCCAGTGTCTTTTGGATACCCATGTGGTTCCAATGAATCTACTCTATTTCTCTACAGGGGTGGCTCCTACGGCCCTAGACTAGACCAATCAAGACACTCTTTCCCATGACACAGTGACTGGCGCATGGGTAGACATGAGGCCTGCACTAGCCCAAACTCAGGAACGGTCAAGATATTTCTGCTGGGAACTCTGGGACACAGATGCCAGTGCTGCCACTTATCAACACTCAGAGCCATAATTCACATTATATTCCATGTGAATTGTGCCCCCACGACCTGTGGACACAGTAACCCTGAAAGACGTTCTCTTCTCTAGAAAAATGTACCATGAGGACATAAGCTGAGCCATCTCGAGACCATGACAGATGGTGTGAGGAGAAAGGCAATCCATGAATAAAGCTGAGTGGTATGACGACAAAACTGAGAGAATCGTGGAGAAGCACAGCAAGAGCCCAGACCACGCTTCACCTGCAGCCTTTCCTACCTCTGGACTTTTTCAGTAACATAAGCCAATAAACCTTTTTGTTTATTAACCCAGTTAGTTTTCTATTATGTGCGGCAGAAATCATTCTTATGATACAACAACCTGCTTGTTGGTTTTTAATGCAAACACTCCAGGCTTGAGTTTGATTTTATTTTAGACAAGCAGACAAAGCCATTTATATTCTCCAGAAGACAAAAGGTGAAATTTACTAGGGTATTTCAGGAATTACCCATGCCTGGGCCAAGAAGGAAGACAAGGCAGGGCTTTGAAGCCCTCTTTACTGTGGAGTCCAACCAGAGGGGGCACGCACAGAGCTGTTCTGCTGCTTCTCTCCTTCCTGAGCACGGTCTTCTGGAAAATTTCCAGGTGTGAGGACACTTAAGCTCCTGTTCTCCACATTTCTACCAGACTAAGTTCATGTTCATGTGTCACTTAATGTATTTCTTAGCTTACTATTAATAGGCTTTCCATTTTCTCCTGTATGAGAATTATTTCTGTGCACTATTTTACCCAATCTAAGAAAGTAAAAAATCCTCTAGATTGATCCTGAAAACAGGCTTTCAGTTCAGGTTTCTTTTCATTACACCACCATACACAGATGAGTGTCTCTTCCGCAGTATGAAATTTACTGAATATGTCACAATTTGAAGAAATAAAGAAAAAGGAAAATACATGTTAAACCAAAAAGAATTTTAGAAAAAAGGCAACCCTCAAACCCAACAAATAAGTCTCTCCTGTGCCACATTCTGGAGGGCATTAGCTCAAATCCTCCCTCCTCAGATTTTGCCTTTAATCATACTTTGTCTAACATGAGGTTCTCTCTTCATGTGAAAGTTGTTAAGTACACATAAGGTAAAACTCTGCCCATATTTTCTTGATTCTGATACTTCCCAGTAGTCCAATTTGCAGACACACAAGGTCATGTTCAGCATGAAGTACAGCATAATGATTCTTTCTCTTAGGAAAAAAAATGCTTCAAAGAAGTTCTACTCAGAGAGGGGGAAACTTTAGCTTGATTTCTAGCTATTAATCATTTATACATACCATATGCCCCTCCCAAACACACACACACACACACACACACACACACACAACGAAATGTTGAACATCCAAGAGATTTTAATCTGGACCCAGGAAAATAACAATTTTAAGACAAAGGGGATAAAAGAAAAAGTAGAGAAAATAGTGTGCCAGACATGTATTAATATCCAAAGGAAATTCCAGTACTAAATCTCTTCTGTCATTATGAGCTGGACAGATTATAGACTATGGCCTTCAGAAATGCAGTTACCAGCTGGACCACTAAGTAGTCTACTGGCTTTAAGGCAGACCTCAGGAGAATTATCTAGAGATATAAAAACACACAGTGAAGAATTTCTAAATTGTCATTATTGAAAAAACAAGAAATTATTAACTCACTTATTCTTGCTTTAATATCACTAACTAGAGTATAAATTACCATTAGAGTATTAGAGCTTTTGCTTCTTATAATGCTAGACACATTATTTTAATCATTTAATATATTTGACTTTTTTTTTTCCTTTTTGTCTTTTTTCGTGTCCAGCAACAGACCGCAACCCTCAGTGTCGCGCCCGTACTGGACCAGGACCAGCAACGGGATCGCAACCCTCGGTGCTGTGCCCACCCCTCGCTCAGCCAGTGAGCAGGAACTGGTCTCCACATGGGATCCGAACCCTCGGCGGGAGCGCCGCCGCACTCCCAAGCGGCGCACTGTAGCAGTGCGCCACCGGGCCAGCCCTAATATATTTGACTTTTGACTACTGATGTCCATTTTGCAAAAAATATTCTCCAATGGAAAACTTGGGTACTATGCAAATAAGGTCTTCTACATTTAGGGTGTATTGCCAGATCTCTGAATGGATTACCCTGAATTCTACAGAACGGGTTCAGTATCAGCAATAAAGTAAAGTAAAATATACTTGTGTTTGCTTGATTTACAAATATGTTTGGGTTAAGACCAAACTCTTTAAAAAGTTGTTTTAAAGCGTCATCTATTCCATATTTGTGATAACCCAGGGATTCATTAAATTTTATAATACTAAGAGCCAAGAAAAAATTATGAACAAATACTTTGGAAAAACAAACCACTGGAGAAATGATTAAGTTACGCAAAGACATAAAGTCCTCATTACCATTAGAAGTTTTAACATTAGATGCTGGTAATGATCTTTTTCTTTTCTTGACTATTAATTACATGTAATCTAAGCTCCTAAGAAAATTATGATATTATGTGACTCAATCATTAAATTCTACTGGTTTTACCAAAGGTGTTTTCTGTCCCTTGACACCCAGGAAAACACATTCGAAAGTCTTTTTAATAGCCAGTAGTCTCTAAAATATGAAATAATTTGCACATGGAAAGAAACCAAGTTTGCTGCATCTATATGGTGTTGTTGAGAATCTCCATACTCATGCACAGGCAGTTCAATTATCGAACATTAACCCTAAGGGCCAATCAGCAAACATTTATTTCATTCTATTGGGAATCTTAGTCAGAATTTTCTATGTTGCATTTTTAATGTTGTTCCTAACTGTTGATCCTAAAATCCATGTCTGCTTATTTCAAATGGAATTGACAAAATTTACCTATTCTCTGAAAAAAAAAAAACAAAAACCTGGTATTTATTAAGTTAGTCTTCCTTGCTTGCTGTAGAATAGTCTAGGGATTGCCAGCTGCACAGATAAAATTAATATCAAATCATGCCTTGTCCCCATGGTTCGCATATGTTTTTTAATAAGAAAGCTAAACTATGTACATTGTGTCCTTCTCTCAAAATGGAGAGGTAACAAGAGTAGTAACAGAATGGATATGCACGTATTTAAAATAGATAGATCTAGCCTAAGCTTTTTAAACCTATGCACTTGCACCTATTTGCATAAAATAAAATTCTACAATCCAAAAATTGTGTCTGATGTAGAAATAGCAATTTTCAAGGTCAGAAGTTAGCAAAAGTATATGTTTGAGATCATTTATTGCAGTATTTTTTGTCTTTCTGTTTTTTACTTTGTTTTGATTTTGATTTTTTTTTTTTTAGCTGCAAAAAAAAAAAAAAAAAAAAAATTAGATACACCACAAATATCCATCCAAAGAGGCTGGTTACACAAACCCTGATATGTCTATACAGTGGCCATAAAAAGGACTGGGAAACTGTTCATATGAGGATACCTCAAAAGGTTCATGAAAAGATTCAATTCTATTTTTCCCTGGAACATTTTGAAATACCTTCATTTATCATGGAAAAAAAACACTGGGAATACTGTTTGGTAAAAAGAAATAAGATAAAGAATAATGAATTCATATAGCATATATAATTAAAATGCATCCTTATATATACACTTACATACATTCTGTGTACCAGATATATACACAAACACATATTTCTTAAGCAGTTATAGGTATGCCTTTTTGTCATTCATAGGAATGATGCATGATTTTTCATCTTTATATAGATAATTATATCAATAAATTTTCAAAATTCAAAAATTGTTACATTATTGAAATAAAGTACACTTTGTTGAGGTTTGTTACTTAATTGTGAATATGGGTTTAATTGCTAATATAATGGTGTTACTCTCAAGTGAGTAATATCTTGTTTTCTTTAAATCTACTCAATTACTACTTCCTGTCCTCATCCCCAGTCTCACCACTCACCCCCAGGTAGTTTAAAGGGCTTGGGGTCTTACAGAGGACCAAGGCTTTGGGAAGGGCTGATTAGGCACCAATTATCAATCTGCACTGTTCCCACCTAGACACGATGGTCTGCCCCAGATCCTCTCTCCAGGTCTGGCAGTGGTTCTGATACACCTCTATTGTGTTTAATGTGTAGAAGAATGCTGTGAGCAGACTCTATGCAGGTGCTGGCCAAGGCCAGGAGCAGGGGAAGACCTCTGTTGCTCTGTTGCTTGGGGAGGGGAAATGCCACATAGTTCCATTTCCCCTCCCCAAGCCCCAGCACCCCTTTAATAGTAGTCTGGGGGAAAGCCCTCCCCATCTACGAATTTCTCTCAGAGGCCCTCCCTTCCTCCTTCTGCAAGACCCCCAACATATCTCCTCAACAGGCCCCTTCTTTTAGAGTCCAGACCTGGAAAAGAAGTGTCTTGCAGGTGACTCTGGCTTTCCATATTGCCATGAACATCCCCTGAGGGGCTGGGCATCTGCTTTATGGCAATGGGAAGAATGAGAAGAAAAATAAATTGAAATCAAATTAAAACTTTTTGAATCAAATAAATTCAAATATTTGAAAATGTCTCCTGTCACAATATTTTATTTAATATATTGCTATAGATATTCATGAGTCTCCTCATGAATATAACAATACATTGTATGTACCATTCTTGTATAGTTTGGGTAGCATTTCTATAATACTTTATAAAATAATTTAGAAGCATTTCTACTCTCTCTGGACTTGGTAATTTAAATAGAATTGGAATTACAAATTTCTTGAAAGTATGCTAAAATGCACCTGTGAAACTATCTGAGGTAGAAGTTTTTTGAAAATTTCCCAATTTATTTCATGATAAATTGTCTATTTAATTGTTCTCTCTTTCTGAATGATATTGTTAATTTATATTTTCCAAGAAGTGTATTCATTTCCTGCAGATATTAATAACTTATTTGATATTCCCCAGATATATTTTATCTTAAAATTATTTTAATTTCCTCTTTATCTGCAGTCATTCCTTAGTTTTATTTCTAATTGTGTTGATTTGTGCTAAAGACTGATTTTAAGCAACAAAAAAAGACGAATTATTAAATAAAACTATTTATAGGTAAAGCAAAATTCACAAACAGATTGTAAAAGCGGAGAGAAGAACCAAATTCTGGGCTTCCTCCTATGCCTTCTAAACTGACAAATACCCCATGTTGGTTGTCATTTACATGTCAATTTGGGGTTTTTTTAATAATTTTATTTATTTATTATTGAAATGATTATACATATTTGTGGGGTACAGAGTTGGCTATCAGTATTTGTATACGATATGTGATGATCAAATTAGGATTATTAGCATGTTCATCATTATAAATTGTAATTATTGTTTGTGTCCATTACCCGATTTCTTCTTAATCCTGTCCACCTCCCCTTCTCCCACCTCTAGTAACAGTAGTTCTGTTCTTTCCTTCTGAAAGTTAACTTATTATTGTCGTAGTTCAATTTATTCTGAGTTCCACTTAGGGAAGATTTGTCAGTTATGTGCTTAGAATGGTTCACTATTTAATGAGTATAAAATGCTGTCTAGTGGCCTACTGAATGAGGGAAGTTCACAATTTTTTTGTTTTGCTTTTATTTCACTTTGTCTCTCCTTTATTTAGTTATAAAGGAGCCTCTGCACTAACATTTCTGAATTATCTTACCAATTTGTAATTTTCTTTAGAGAAATAGATTAGGATTACATTACTTCTAGCAACAATTCAACCAATAAAATTGTAACAATCTGCTTTTTTTCCCCCAGTGATACCTATTTATAAAGCAGCAAACTTAGGGTTAAAAGAAAAGAGCCTTGAAGAAAGTGGCTTCTCAGCTAGTAGTCACTGGATTGAGTGGAAGAGAGGCTTTTTTGCGAGGTTATATAAATTACAGGCTTAGCCCAGGCACTTTAATCCTTAATCTAGACCGGTGGTTCTAAACCTTGGCTAAATATTAGAATCACCTGGGGAACTTTGACACTTCTATTCCTGGGGCTATGACTCAGACCAACTAAATTAGAATCTTTGGAGTTAAGACCCGAGCAGCAGTGGGTTTTTTGTGTGTTCTTTTTTTATAAATAAAGCTCCCCAATGGACATTCAAAGTTGAGAATACAGATACACACCTGTCTGATGTACAAGCCATCAAAAATGAGAAAGTTTGTTCAACTGACATGCATTCATCAATTTTAAATGTCCAACAGAATAACTATTAATCTTCCACTCAAGCCCTTCACTGAGTTAGATGCCAGTCAAAAATCCCAGAATATTTATTATGAAATGAATGTGCTGTAAAGATCTCCAAGTGTAAGGGGTAAGAGAGCAAATTTTCCATCACCCTGTACATGACATGAAATAGTTCCCTTTCATAGGCTATATTTCGGTGGTAGATAAGTAGAGCTAATCATGGTAAAGTTATAGATTCATAAAGGACTTCCAGTCTTTCCTGTTTCTTGCCTTTCCCCAAATCAATTCAGAAGCCACCTTCTGACCCCACTCTGTCCCAATCCCATTCTCTAACATGACCCTCTGTAAGAGAACAGGCAGAATTCTGAGGGGGTTTTTTTGTTTGTTTTCATTCTGTATGTCATTTACACCAATGTGTTACCTAAGCTGCATCTTAGACTTTTATTTTTAATTGTGTAACTATAGGCTCTCTCCCAACACATTCACAGGTGGAATCTGGGTAGGTACAAGGATATGTAGAGGTTGTTATGATGCAACTCAGTCTGTGCCTCCAGCAAGGTCTCATATCAAGCCTGTTCTTGTGGATTCGAGGAAATGCCTGGACAAGTACGGGCTGAAGTGATGGGCTGAGCTCTCCCAGAGTCAAGTGGAGCTGGTTGCAGTTGGCTGCTTCCTGAATCCTAAATCAGCTGCAAATAGGAGCATGGAAGACACTAGGCCTCTCTTCTAATCTACCCAAGAATACACACCTAATGGCAGTCAGGTCACCACAAAGCAAACCAGGAATAAAGATTGAGAGCTACTAAACATGGGAAAAGGCACACAGGAAGTCTTAACTCAAGGCCATGAATAAGAGAGGCAAGTCTGAAGGACTTCTGGTGTGTGTGTGTGGGGGGGATGAATTAGGTGGCAACTAGGGTTGAGTATTTACCCTGGACTGAGGGCTTCATATGGACACCAAGTTTAACTCTCCTTTCAGCTCTGGGCAGAAAATATTAACATTCTCATTTTGAGCATCAAGAGATTACCCGTGTCTTAGTCTGTTTGTGCTGCTATAACAGAATATCTGAGAATTATAACAGAATAATTTATAAAGAACAGAAATTTATTTCTCCCAGCTCTGGAGGCTGAGAAGTCCAAGATCAAGGCATTGTTAGGTTCAGTTGTCTGGTGAGGATTGCTGTCTGCTTTCCAAGATGGTGCCTCGATGTTGCATCCCCTGGAGGGGAGGAATGCTGTGTCCTCAAGTAGCAAAAGGTAGAAGGCCAGCCAGCCAAAGGCTCCATGAAACCTCTTTTATAAAGGCCTTAATCCCTCATGTCCTAATCTCTTCTTAAAGGCCCCACCTGTTAATACTATCACATTGGCAACGCCTGAATTTTAGAGGTGACACATTTGAACCATAGCAGACTCTCAGAAAGTGACTTGCCTAGTTATACATGCTCATGTAGCTTTGTGAACATTCTAAAAATTTAGAAATAGTGTTAAATATAAACTTACAAATTTCATCATAAGTATGTAAGTCATGGCCAAAACTGATATTTAAAAAATTTGGTACATAACAGCTAAGTTCCACTTTACTCCTTTCATTCACTTGAACTTTAAAATAGTGTTAGGGTGACCCTACAAGAAATATTTAAAATGCAGTGCACTCATTTCCACTCTACAATGTAAATTGTTAAAGAAAAGCAAGAGAGATTTAAAGATTCATCATATTGCAAATGGTGGGGGAAGGGTCGTTATCAGTTATTGAACTTGTGGTTACAGCCAAAATAAAACTTGATCTTTTTTGATCTGGTGCATGCAATTGCTCTCTGGTCTCCTAAGCTCGCTCAAGGGATTCTCTTTTAAGGCAAAGCTAATTCTTTTCAGATTTGCATATTACATTCTCAGTATTAAAGCCACAAAGCCCAGAAACACAGAGTATGGCCTAGAATATCCCAGGGGGATGGAGTCCCAAAAAGGAATAATATAATCTAATTTGAACATCAATATAGCAAATGAGCATCAGATTTTTATCGTTGCATTTTATAAACTTGTTCACCAGGCATATGCTATAAAGTATACATGATCATATAATTGTGAAGACAAGAAATACATAGGAAAGTGTGATTTGTCCAAAATAGTTTAGGAAAAAATATGTGCCTACATGACATTTTTGACAAGGCTGTTTTGACACAGCTGTGCACTGAAGCAGCTGTTTCATGCAGGGGATTTTTAAACACAGCCCAAAAAACAAACTGTTAAATTTTCAGCTGTTCCTATTAACGAGTAATGTGTGAAACAGACAGTCTTCCCATTATGAAATCTCCCCACAGCCCTTGAACCTCACCCTGTTGTAGATCCCCATCCCCTGGGGTAACAAGCAGGGATTAAGAGCAGGTCTGGAATAAGGTGAGGTCAGGGATGGGTTGAGGATGAGGGATGGGGTGAAACTAGGCATCATCTGGCAGACAAACTATATGTGACCAGAAGTTATATGTTCACCACACTTACTCATCTCAGAGAGGGCCATCCATCAGCCTTAGCAAAGTGCCTGCTCATTCTCTGAGAATTCGCTTACATCTTAAACAGTCTGCTAAATTTATAATGGGCCTACTCCACATTCATGAATAAACAGAATTGTTTAATGTAAGGATGCTACTTCATCTGATTTACATTTGAATATGTAGAGAACTAAATTGTGGAAACCTCTGAACTTAGAGGTTTCCTAATTATGCAAACTTGATTTGATCGGATAGATATATATTGCACACCAAGATGGGAGAAGATGTTTGAAATATAATATGATTCCTCCCCAGAAAATGTTCGATCTGTTTTCTAACAATTCTCAATTCTCAACAATTTTTTTTCTATTTACAAAAGTAATGTGTACTTAAAGATTTTCCAGGATTAGCTAAAATAAAAAGAATGGGGAAGGGATAGTCAGGAATATCCATTGTACTCATTACATTGCAACAAGTGATCTTATTTTTTAATAGAAAAATGTCACTTTTACCACATCAAAGGGGGTGAGTCCAAAGTACCATTTGAAACTCACTACTATTTTAGAGAGGCTGCATCAACATGTCCTACTTGGAGAAATACCTACATATGGTCATAACTGAAATTCTCTTCTCCAAAATAGAGAAGACATAATTTTCTCTCTTATAGTTCCTTTTGCATATTTTATGCAAGTGCTTTACTGATGTCCCCAATGGAATGGAATCAATAAATTATGACCTTGCTCCAAGAAAAGCTCTGATGATTGACTTTAGCTATCTTACTGTAAAATAATATCTACAAGTTGCCCACTATGTTATAAATAGAACTACCTATTTAATTACTTTGTTCACATGTATTAATTCACAATACTAATTTCACATGTATTCCCAATTTGGCTAATTGCCTAACTGAAAACACTGTTAGTGGGTTAGTGGGTTCCCAGCTATCATTTAGAACAGCAAAATCCGTCGAGCTACCGTGGAAGTTAATATGTGTATCCATTTTTCAGTGTGGAAACTATTTCTCCTGAATGATGGATTTGGTGCTCTACCTTTGGGGAGTTCTTTGTATATCATCTGGTTTCAATTTCTTCATGGGCTTCATGTCTCAGTGAATGTGTGTTTATGTGCTTATGCTTACATAAAACACATAACAAACCTGAACATATCACTGTGAATGCATACATGTATGAATATATGTCCTCATTATTTCAAAGTAAAATTCACATTAAAGGACATACACACAGGAATTGGATAAAATTGAAACCTGAAGAGATAATGTACCTTGTTAGAAAATCAGAATCGAGCTTATAAATTCCATATTAATTCTAAAGTAGCCACTGCAGAAATAAATGAAAATTAGAAAATAAAGACTGTGGCTAATCTGTTTATAAGTAATACAAAGCTTTGTCATTTCACATGGAGCTGCTTAGTTCATAAATTGCATTACTTTATTACATATCTTTGAGCTGTTACTAAATGCCAGGTACTGTTCTAGTCATTACAGATACAGCAGTGCACAAGATGGAACAAGTTCATGCCCTCAACAAGCATATAGCATTGCAAGGTAGACAGACAAAATGGGTAAACAAATAATTTATATAATTTCAGATCATGACCATTTTTTAAAGAAAAATAAAGCAGAGTATGGGAATTAAGAATGACTCAGGGTTGGGGATAGAGTAACAATATTTGAGCAGAGACCTAAATGAAGTGAGGGAGTTAGCTTTGCAGATGTATAAGGGGAAAGTGTACCAGATGGAGAGGATGCAAATACAGAGGATTTAAGGCAAGAAAAGCATGCTGTGGTGAAGAATCAGCAAGGCCAGTGTGGTCGGAGGAGAGTGGGAGAGGAGAGAAATAAATAACGAGGGAGATGAATTAGATGAGAATTCGATGGTGACCTCTCAGGATGGGGAGGAAGAAGTAACAAAGGAGAATGAGGTTCGGGGGCAGGAGAGTGTGGCATCATGGAAGCCAAGAGATGAAGGAGTTTCCAGAAGGAAGAAGTGACACATTGTGTCATGTGATGCTAAGAAACCTACGAAGACTGGAACTGCAAATTAACCATAGGATTTACACACTAGCTATATTAGTCCATTTTGGTTGCTTATAACAGAATACCTGACACTGGGTAATTTATAAAGAAATAAAATTTATCTCTTACAGTTCAGAGGCTGAAAAGTCCACAGTCCAGGAGGTGCATCTGGTGAGGGCCTTCTTAGTGGGAACTCTCTACAGGGACCCATGGCAACCAGAGTATCACATGGTGAGATGGGCTGAGCAAGAGAGAGCTAACCTGCTCACTAACTCTCTTTATGAAGCCAAAGAAACCACACCCATTACTCCATGAATGGGTCAATCCATTCAAAAAGGCATAGTCCTCACAATCTAATCACCTCTTATAGGCCCCACCTTTCAAATACCATAGTTGGATTTCCCACCCTCTTAACACTGGTACAGTGGAGATCAAGTTTCCAATATGTAAACTTTTGGGGGACACATTTAACCCATAGCACTGGCATTCTTTCAGTGCAGGGCTGGAGAGCCTTTCCAGGAGTTTCTTCTTAATAGGAGACAGAGATATAGAGCATCGGCTCCAGAGGAACATGAGGTGTTTTTCCAAGATGAAAGACATAATGTAATAAATGTCCAATGCAAGATCAACAACAATAATAAAGATAAATCTTGATCTGTTCATTGCACTGCATTAGTATGTAAATATCATAGACATACACACATAAATTCCCAAATTCTGACTTGTTCAATAATGATAGGTCAGCTCTTTAACTTTGTATCAATATTTGTCTTTACCCTTGGACCCTAGCCTATAGAGCTAATTTGCTTCCCAGAGATACTAAATATATTAACAACCTAAATTGTTATAGAAATCCTCAAAAAATATAGTATCTTGAGGAGCAACCCCAAAATAAGTTAAAAATTATTTCAGTCATGCATTATATATGATTGCCCACTTTTGTAATTTGAGATTTTTATCAGAGTGTGATCAATGTTGATATAACTTTTTTACTCTGAGTACTATTTTGCAAAAGACACATGTGCGTGTTTGTGTTTTGTGTGTGTGTGTATATATAAATACATACAAGCAGATTCGAAAGACTTTGACAGAATATATAAATCTGCACATACATAAAGACAAGTGGCTTTGTGGAAAGAGTGCAGTCATGAAACCAGAGAGAACTAGGATGGCATTCAGCTCTGCCAGTGACTAGCATGTTGCTTTGGGCTCCTTGAGAATCAATACCCTCATTTGTAAAGTGGAAGTAATAATGTCCAGCTCCTAGAGATGCTATACAAATTGAAGGAGTTAAAAATGTATGTACAATGCCTGGCGTGTGTACAATGTGTCAATAAATGGTAGTACTGATTTTATTATTAATTAATAATGATTTACAATTAATTGTTATTAATTTGCTATTAGTTATGTTTATTATTGATTTTTTAATTAATTAGACATGCTTTGATTTGTATTACTACAGATTTTCTACTCTCCCTCAATATTTTTTTATTGCACATAAGCACAATGTTGCATAGTAAGGGAGTCAATCCTTAGGAATTTATTTCTTACACTTGTTTGGAGCTGATAAATCATGGGAAAGCTATTATCTCTTGAATAATAACTAATCATTCCCTCAAAAAGAAGGCAGGAAAGGGACAGAACTTTCTACCAAAATGAAACTGTGTTCAGGAAACGATTGCATAAAAAATTTATTCTTTTAAAAGATTCGAAAGGCTCTGCAGCAGTGGTTTTTATATTGTGGTAATCACAAGTTGGGGGTCCTCAAAAGTGTCTCAAAGGCCACAATGGGGTTAGGGCTGGCGAGATGGTGTTTGGTAGTGAATCAGCATTCGATGCTGCAGTCAGAGCAGTTCCACTCTCATCTATATATGCATTAAACTCAACATTAGATTTCTTTGAAGAAGGGGCTCTTAAGCTAAAAAACAAAATTGAAATATTTGCCCTACATGAAGAGTTAGAATCCACAGCGATTCTGCCATTACTCACTCACTCGAGCCCTTTTCACTACAATTCCAAGTCAACAAATTTGATTTAAATAATCACTAAAACCAGACATAAAACTGAATTCCAAACACAATGCATAGTCTTTTAGAAGTGAGGCTTAAAATTAATAAATGGTACTGAGGAAAGAGTTGGTAGATATCTCAAATCATTTACTGATGAAACACCATACCATTGGAGACACAGGTAAAAATTTGCTTAGCTTTCCTTCTTGTACACTGTCCCTTACAGTAATAGGATTTCCTCCTCCTCAGTAGTCCCCAGTGTAATGGTGAGTTGGAAAATTAACTCTAAATTTCCTCCTGTCAAATGCTCGTAACTCATCCAAGCCTTGAGGGAGAAATTCTCACACATTTTCTCAGGGTGAGAGCCATGTGATTCCCATCGTCTTTAATAGAAATCACACTTCTCAAATCCTACAAAATGCTTAACCAATTTAGGTATTCACTTTTCCACAGCCAAAGCCATTGCTTTTAATTTCCTCTGGGTGGTTTTTTTTTTTTTTTTTTTCCTCCATTAAAACTGTTGTAAGATATTTATGGTGTGTGTCCATGAACAAGATACTATGTAGAGCTTCCCTTTTCTTCTCCCGTTGTGTCTGCTCAGAACACCATGCTTTCTTCACTCTAATAATATTCCAGTTGGTATAGAAAATGTGTACTAGTCAGTTCATGTATGATAGGCATAGTCCTACTAATCCTGGAAGGTTATGAACTCATGTGATTTATGTCTAAACTTTTCAAATATGAAGATCCTCTTAACTTCAAAAATATTCATACATTTCCACTTAAGAGTAATTATACTTTTGGTAAACGAATCTTGAGAAAAATGCATAATGGCAAGAAGACATTATTGAATATATAGCCCTATTAATGAGCCCACACTTTCTTAATTACAAGAACAGGTTTCTGTATGTCAATTATACCATACATCTGAAAATAGTACATATATCTGTGAAATATACATTCTGTCTACAGACAAAGCTTATCACAACCATGGATTTGTAGGGCCTCCATACTAACTCTGGACCCTCCAGAAATCCTCCCAGTATACATGGAAAACTACTGGTAGAGGAAAATGTACATGGTCTCTGCAGTCAGGAAAACCTAGTTTAAATCACATATCTGCCGCTTACCAGTTACATGAACTTAACCTATCTGACTCCAGTTTCCTTATCTGATTATTCTAATTTTAGGGTAAAGGTTGTATACATTAAAATACATGTAGCACTTGATACGCAATAGTAAAAACGATTAATAATTATTGGTTTTTTTTGTTTGTTTGTTTGTTTTTTTGTCTTTTTGTCTTTTTCCGTGTCCGGCAACGGATCACAACCCTCAGTGTTGCCCCCGTACCGGACCGGGGACCGGCAACGGGATTGTAACCGTCGGCGCTGCTCCCGTGCCTCGCTCAGCCAGTGAGCGGGAACCGGTCTGTATGTGGGATCCGAACCCTCGGGTGGGAGCGCTGCCGCGCTTCCCAAGCGGCGCACTATCCAGTGCGCCACCAGGCCGGCCCTAATTATTGTTTTCTATGTGTTATTCACTGGGCTAAGTGCCTTAGATCGTTTGCATATCTGTACTTTTTAAAACATAAACCTATAAACAACAATCCCATGAAGTGTATCGTGGTGGTCAAGAGAACACACATCAGAATCCAAGCAACTGGGTTTAAATCTAGGCTCGACACCAACGTCTATTAGCAACATGACCAGGAACAAACTACTTAACCTCTCCAATATTTTCTTCCTCATCTGTCTAAGGGGATAATAATGGTCCCTGCCTTATACTAATAATATTTGGCAAGTATTTAACACAGTGCCTGGAACACAATAAGAGTATATAAATATTAAACACTACTATCATTTTATAGGTGAGGCAAGTCGGTTCAGTAAATTAACTTGCCCAAGGTTACATAGTTGCTATGGGCAGAACTGGGCTCTAATCCAGACTTATCTTTCTAATACATATTTAATGACTGTTGGCTTCTTTCAGACAGATACTTGCTCCTTTTCCCACTACTCCCCTCTAGGTTCAACCCTCCTGGGTAATCACAAGAGACAGGCAGCTCAATCTAAGCAGCAGACAGCTATAGTGGCTTGAATCACAAGCCAATTTACACGTGCTACCAGGAGAATGAACTCCCTGTTTCACATGTGAAGCCACTTCTAAGGAACAATGCAGACAGCTAGAAAAAAATCCTTGATTTATAGCATTGGTTGCAACTCAGTGATGTGTGAAATGACCAGTAGGCACAGTACCCAGAAGCACTTGAGCACACAGACAATAAATCCTATAACACACCCAGATCTGTCTGCTGTAATCTCTCATCTTCCTCCCTCTGAGGGAGGGAATCTTTGCCAAATTTCCCTCAAAGTGGAGCTAACCTAATCAGGTTTTTGCATCTTTCCTGACTATTAATCCATTTATTTACATACAGACTATCTCTTCATAATATGATTAACATAAGGGAAATGCCCTTTACCAAGCCAACTCAGAGTAGTGCAGACACAGTTAAGTCTTTGCAGAAATGTAGACTTGACTTGGTTGGACCCCAAGTATTCACTCATCTCATTCGTAGAGTGCAAATACACAGAAAAAGGGCAGAACCCTTCATCCATATGAGTATCTCATTGGCCAGACTTATCTTATTTTTAAAGGTATTTCTATTCAAAATCCCCAGCCCAATATACTTTATTATTAATTCAACATAAACTAAAATTGAGAACCCAGTTCTCAATGTCTTTCATAAGACCTTCTACCACATCCAAATGTGGCTTTTAATCCTTAAGCTACATTTCTATTTTAATACATCCCAGTTCTACCAACTACAATGGCATCCACTTCTCATCAGTACTATATAGGACTTTCTTTTTAAACTTTACCTTAGAAATACCTGAAAAATTCCAAGGCACAAATTGTAGGAGGCCCAACAAACCAGGAGCTCAGTGAAGTTTCCAATGTCAATGAACTTTTGTACATTTGTACGATGCAAAAACTAAACTTTAATCATATGTCCCCAATTTACTTTCTGATCATATGGCCCCAATTTACTTTCTATCTGCATACCCCAAATATCATTTAAATGTTTTTCTTTTCAAAATCATTCAAAGATTCAAAATCAGGAGTTGGTCTCAAGCTTACACATCCCCCAACAGACCCTCATTTTTTGAGCAATATTTTCCTCTGTGTTAACAGACCATGTTTTCTGATCAGTACCACATGCTTCTTCACTCTGTGCCTCCATTTGACAAAACTGTCACTTAAGTATAAGAAAAGCGGATTGGCACATCCTCAGCAAATAACAGATGAACCCTGAATGGAAAGTAGGTCTTCATTGCTACTGAAATTGTCAATATGATCTTTAAAAAAAATTAACATGAAAAATTCCATTAGAAATACACAAACCCTCTTTGCCAAACTGAAAAGGACAAAACTGGTACAAAGAGAATTTCCAAGTTTTTGAAAGGTCATTATGAACAATAAGATTTTCAAAAAAAAACTATTAAAAAAAAATTTTGGCATTGCCTCTTGAAAGAAGTTGAAAGACAAAATAAACTAAAATGTGAAGCCTGTAACCAGGGTGCTCAGTCAGCCAGTTCTTTGCCAAAATAGTCCCAGAATCCTAATTCTGTTGCCCTACTCTTGCCTTTCAAGTCTAAAGAATTTTCCTTTGATTAACTGGCTTCCATCATGGAGCTCCACAGTATGCTAAAGGCGAGTATGGAACTTGAGACATCTAATGACAGGGCGGTTTCCACCGACAGGCCTTCAAGAAGAGATGGACGATCAGCCCGATTTAGAGCTCTCTTCTCAAGTAGCCCCAGGATCTAACAATCCAAAAAATGGGGCAGGAGGCAGCAAAAGGCTTAATCTGGAAGCTAAACCCAGTCAAAGCTGTTTTCTTCTCCCAACACATACTCAGAACAGTGGTGCTAATTTTATATTAACTCTCTGAAATTTCTGCCTATGTAAGTGTAGGCATCTGTGAGGAAGTGAGGGAAGACGTTTTTTGTTATCTTATAGGGAATCAGGTTTTCAGGCAAATCACATTGTGAGCAAAGTGTAAAGTCAATCAGATGGCCTTTCTCAAGACACCCTTTTTTGAAGATTAGAGAGATGGAGTGTAAGGAGAGAGAATTTATTTTGAGAGCTACACCAGGCATCACTCTGTTAAAAGGAAAAGAAATAAGTACTGCGGCTGATGATTAAGAGCAAAATGGCTTCCTGGAAAGCCCATTTCTAAACAAAATTCTGCTTCTCTTTTTAAAGTACTGAACGATCAGCACCATCTGCGATACACGCACGCATGCGCATACCCACACGTTCTCTTAAGTTACCTATTCTACCAAACAACTGTCATATATTGAGCACCAGGCTAAATGCTTCCCATTTTATCTCATTTAAATCTCAGAGCACCCCCAGGAGATGAAAATGTTTCTTTTCTTGTTATAGGTGAGGAACATGGAGACCAAATTATAGAGAAGTTAAGCAACTCACCTCACCCAAGTTTGTTCAGTTAATAAGATGCAAAGGTGAAATTTGGACCCAGGTATTTCTGGTTTCAAAAAATATAAGAAACAAATACTTGGTAAAACCTTATAACATTATACTGCATGTTCATAATTTATCATTGTCTTAATATTCTATCATGAAAAAGGTGTTACCCAGAAAATAGCATTCTTAAAAATATGCTCAAAATACTCAGAACAAAACAAATTAGCACCAGCAAACCATGAGTTGTGGGTCCTAATTGACTGGCAAAAGCTTGTAGCTCCTAGTCTTGCTACAAAAAGTCTTCAAGGATGTCTCTGATCATTGAGGGCAGAGACAGCATTTCAGTGGCTAAGTTTCAGAGAGTGTGGGAAGATTATTTCCTTTTTTAAAAAAATAGAAAAGAAAGAAACTTCCTCCTCCCTGATGCCTAAATTTTTTTTAATCCTTAATTAAGGTCAATACAGCTACAAAACGTACCAAGATATATATATAACATATATATATATATTAGTATGAGTTTATATATGTGTTGGGAAAATATAAGAAAATGGTGAGGGCCCCTCAGATGTTCAGAATCTTGCCAAGCATTTGATGTAAATATGCACATGCACCCACGTGTTCCTTGGTTATTGTCTAATGTAATTGCATGTGTGCACCCAGGTGTCCTGGGTTATGGACTTAAGTATAAAGGACTAAAGGCTGTGATACACGGTGTTTCTCAGGATGCTCCGGGAGGACACTAGGGTGGCTGCTCCTAGCTCTGAATAAAGCCTATTAATTCTTTACCCATGGCTCCCAGGATCTTTTCCTATTACCTAGCTCATGGACCTGCATGTGAAGGGTTTGTGACCCAGTCTGTACAATGGGCTTGAAGGGTCTGTGAGCCCTAGCCCTAGCTTGACAATATGTAAATGAATTTATAAATTAATTCATACTAAGATGTGAGTTAACAGAGATCGTACCTTTCCTGACAACTTTTTATTTATTTATTTATTTATTTTTGAGATGCAAGAGTGAATCAGAGCTCTAGAACAGTGGCTCTCAAACTTTAGTGCCTATCAGAATCACCTGGAAACCTTGTTAAATGCAGACTGCTGGGCTTTTCCTTAATTACTGATTGAGTACATTTGGCATGGGGCAGAGAATTTGCATTTCCAAAAAGTTCTAGATGCTTCTGATGTTGCTAGTCCTGGGATCACAGTTTAAGAACCTCTGCTATAGAACAACTGAGGCAAATTGAAGCAGAGGTTGTGTTTTGAAAGGTGCCAAAGGCCAGATGTGCCAGAAAAACTTTCAAATTTCAAAACACAAATTTATATTGGTCTTGTCCTGCTCTAAAAATTGTGAGGATGACCACGCAAAGTAATCCCGGGTCTCTGAACCTTACTCTCAGACTGTTATTCATCTGAAGCCCCTTTTGCACTTCCCAGGCCTACTCACTCTATGACCTGGGCATGTCTCCCCACTGCATGCATTTCAGTTTCAATGCCCTTCAGTGTGCCCACAAAAGGCATGGATTGCTTCACCCATTTCTTCATTTGTCAGCAATTCTGAGTGGCAAGCTCTTCTTCTGTTGGCTCACGTTGGAAGGAAGGGCAAGGGGGAGGACAAAAGAGAAGGAATACAGCAGAGGAAAGAGCACTACTCCAGAAGGCATATGAAATTGTTGCTACTGCCCCAGGAAGAGAAGTGAATTTGGAATATGATTTGAATATGAGTCTCACTGCTTATTGCTTGAACTATGTCATCCTCTAATAATACCAAATTTTAACTTGAAAAATATGCAAAAATTGGTGGGCCAGTAGGCATCAGATAACTGTAATTCATCTAAACACTGGAGACCACATTATTCTTTCTTGCTTCTGAATATGACACTAGGAAAGCACTTAGTAGAATGGACAACCACAAGTAAAGTCAGTGAAACCTTCTTGTATGGAAGTATTAACCCTCTGTTAACATAATGTATTCCTGAAAAGCATAGATAATGAATATCTAGGTAATTTTTCCTTTAAAGATAAATAATTTAATTGTAATAAATAAAATATAAGACAAAATTTTTTATGGACTTACCTATTATTTTTATTCCTTGCTTTTTAGAAATAGCTAGAAGAAGGAGAGGAGTTGGGCTGAAAGAGAAGAGATGGGGATGAGGGCTACTTTAATCTGGTAGCAAGAAAAAGTCTCTCTGAGCAGGTGACATTTGAATCCACTTTTAACAGAAGAGAAGAAGACCACCCTGCTAAGAGATAGAGAAGACCACTAAGAGATAGAAGAAGACCACCCTGCTAAGAGAAGAGACACCCTGCTTGGAGTGTTCCATTAACAGAGAAAGGGTAGTGTGGTAAATGTAGGGTGGTACAAAGTAAGATTGGAGAGGTAGGCAAGAACCCAAGGGCCATCATAAGGAGTTTAGATTTTATTCTAAAAGCAGTGAGAAGTTGCAAAGGAGTGAGCCTATCTGATAGATATTCTAAAATATTTCTGGTTATGGAGTGAAAAACAAATTACGAGGGAAAAAAGGGGGAAGCATGGAGACCCATCAGACTACTGTAGTAGTCAGACAAGATAGAAAGGTGATTTTGATTACAGTGCTGCGTTGGTTAATTTTAATGTGTCAACTTGACTGGGCCAGGAGGTGCCCAGATATTTGATCAAACATTATTCTGGGTGTGTATTTAAGGGTGTTTTTGGATTAGATTAATATTTGAATTGGTAGATTGAGTAAAGTAGATTGATCTCCCTAATGTGGGTGGTCCTTGCTCAATCAGTGGAAGGTATGAATAGAACAAAAAGGCTGACTCTCCTGCAAGTAAGAGAGAACTCCACTTGCCTGACTTCCTTCAAGCTGGGACATCTATTTTTTTCCTGCCTTCAGTACCAAACTGACATATGTGCTCTTCCTGGGTCTCAAGCCTGCAGCCTTCAGACTGAGACTACATCCTCAAGTATCCTGGTCTTCAGGTTGCCAACTGCAGATCTTAGAATTTGTCAGCCTCCATAATCATGTGAGCCAATTCCTTATGATAAATTATACATATATATTATACATATAATATAAATTTTTCTCTGAACAATCTTAATAATAACTAATACAAGCGGACATAGAGAGATGTGGACAGATCCAGACATGTTCTGGAGATAGAATTAATGAGTACTTGGCTTTAGATTAACTTGAGGATAAGGAAAAGTTCAACTGGACTTTTTAAGTAAGAAAGTCTTTCTCATCTTCACCCACCAGTCGGTAATATGCTCTTACCCCCATTGCTTTTAAAGAGACTAAAGAAAGTATCTTTGCACAGTCCTCAACAGCCACATCCTATTTTTATTTATTATTTTTTTTTCACATCCTATTTTTAGCACTCAAATAATCCACTCTCCAACCTTGGGTTAATATTTCTCTAAATATTAAGATATGCTATCTCTACTTAGTGAACATTCTCCACAAAAGCCATGTGACGTTCCTTCATTGATTTCACAATTAATTCCCCACAAAAATCACTAACACAAAATCTAACCTCCAAGCAAGCATTTCACACAACTTCTTTTGTCCTTTATTATTTACAAAATAGATCACCCCTAGAGGGCAGTGAAACTTGAGAGTCATGTATGACTGTCAATGGACATGAGCAAAGGACCCTCTCCCCAAGCAGAAGAATATCACAGTAGAACTTAAGACTCCATAAGCTGAGAAAGTCATCTTCACTAGGTAGCTGCTCCTGCAAGTATAGAGGCCAGAGCTCACAGATTCATAAATGCAGCCTTTTTAAGCCATTAGGAATTTCTAATATATTTCTACAGTGACATTTGTGAGATTATTAGAATCTTAATTCAGAAGAACAGGGGACTGCTGCCCGTCCTCCAGGCTCTTCTCTTACAGTCCTCTGTCTCCTGGACCTCAGGTCTTAACAGGAGGTGCTAAAACAGTAGCTAAATAGATCTCTAAATTTGAAGCAGTAATACTTCATGCTTCACCAGGAGTTAAAGGGAGATAGGGAATGGCTCATTTAGCCAACAATGGAAAAGAAAACTCAGAAGCTTGGATTTCTCTGGGCATGAGTGTGTTTTTGGTTGTGCTGTGTTTACTCTTGGAAAAATGTGGCATCCCATTTTTATTCTCAAAGGGCTTTAAAGGCTTATTAAAAAATGTTCTTTGAAATCAAATAGCTTTTTAAAGGCTGTATTTTGATGGTTTGATTGTAAATGAATGAAAAGCATATGGATTAAGTCACACATGGTTTTAAGGAATTACAGGCAAAAGTGTCTAACAAGACACATTAAGAGTTTGCCAAACTCAAACATTTGGAAAAAAAAGTCACAGGATAAAGGAAAACAAGCTGATTTTATTTTAATTGAAAGACTAACAAATGTAAATACCTGTATGTTAAGAGTTCGACCATCACCATTAAGTAGCTCCATTTATCATTTTTGCCAAAGGTCTAGTATATTCCACTTTTATAGTATGCTAGTTTAAACTAACCAACCAAATGTACAACTATAAAAAATTTATTATTCTAAAGTAGGAGGTTTCAGGTAATATAAATAATATTTTTCTTTCAAACCATGGCTGAGATTCAGTCCCTAAGATGCCTACTGTATTATCATTAATGAATTATCTACATGTAGAAACATATGTGGTAAAGAATATTTTTAGAAGTTCACTAATATTTTTTCTCTTAGGGATTTACTTTTCCTCCTGCCAAGCCAAATTCTAAAGCGATGCTTTCCTGTGCTTATCGCAAAGTGAAGGGATAAGACAGCAAAGAGATTCACAAGGGGGGTCTACTGGCTTTGTGTTTCAAAAACAATGAGTTAGGAGAACCAATGAAAAGAAAAAAGGTTTGACGTTAGGAATTTGAACAGGTAAGGTTTCTAGGGATGCGGAGAAGGAAGTGGAAGATGTGCAAATAGTGAGGGAAGTGGCCAGTCTAAGAGGCTGGACCTAAAAGGACACAAAGACAGAAATACAGGGCCAATATAAAAGCAGAGTTGGCATCTGGGCTCCACTTGAGTGAATGCTGAACGTGACCTCTGCTCCATAATCACATCCTCATTCCTTCTTGAATGGTAGTTACAGCCCTTTTATTGGTGATGTTCTTAATATTACTGATTGATTCCTTCTGCTTATTTTTCATGGTCAGTCTTTCCAGAACTTGTCTATGTTGTTAAGTTTTCCAAAGAAGCAGATTTTGGTTTTGATTATCATCTCTGTTGATTTTGGTTTGTTTGTTTGCTTGCTTACTTTTTATGTCATCTTTATTATTCCCTTTCTTCTACCATTTTTGCATTTCTTTTGTGTCCTTTTCCTACCTTTGTGAGTTGAATGTTTAATATTTTCATGTTAATTTTTTAAAGAAATACATCTTAGGCTATCCATCTCCCTCTGAGTCCGGCAAGAGCTGCATCTTGCTAATTTTCATATGCAGTACTTTTAATGTCATTTATTATAAGTATTTCAAAATTCCAACTGTTATTTCCTCTTCAACCCTTAACTTACTTAATATTATATTTTTTAGATTCCAAATGTGGAAAAACTGTTCAAATATATTTTATTGTTGATTTATAATCTAAGCTTATTTTAAATAGAGAATATGGTCGCTATGAAATCAATTAGTTGGGCAAATTTTATGTGTTCCATGCTCTACTTGGGGAAAAAATGTGTGTGTTTTCTAATTTCTGAGCTCAGTTGTATCTAAATGTTCTCTAAGTCAAGCTTGTTAATTGTATCATTAATTTTTTCTATATAGTTACTAAATTTTGTCTTATCAATCTATTATTTGTGATACCCTCATCCCCTAATGTACACAATTTTATTAGTTCCTGATTTATCTCTTCTGTATTTCTTTTTGCATATATAAACAGACACACGTTTCTTATTTTCCCCCTTTTCTTACACAAAAGATAGCATTTTATATACATATAGTATGTGCTTTGATTTTTTCTTTTAATGATAAATTCTAAAAAATTAGTCCATGTGAGCTCATGGGTATCTTTTTATATATATAAATATATATATATATATATATATATGTTTTTTTTTTCAGCTACATAGTACTTTGTTCTATAAATGTACCATAATTTAGCCAACCAACCTCTAATGTGTGGACATTTAAGTTGTTTGCAATATCTCACAGTTGCAAATAATGCTGCAGTGAATAACCCTGTGCATATATATTTTTATATTTTGGGGAGGTATACTTTTAGGGTACATTTTTAGAAGTAAGGTTGCTAGGTCAAAAAGTAAATGTAAATGTAGTTTTGTTATATATTGACAAATTTCCCTTTATAGACATCTGCCATTTTTGTATTCCCATCTGCAGTGAATAAATCAGTTGTTTCTTCACAGTCTTGGCAACATAAAGTGTTCTAAAGCTTTTTAATTTTTGCCAACCTGGTAGGTGAGAAATGTTATCTTAGTGTAGTTTGGTTTGCATTTTTCTTATATGAGTAAAGTTGAACATATTTTCATGGAATTGAGAGCCTTTTTATATCACCTTTGTGAATGTCAGTTTATGTCTCTCACCCATTTTTCAAAGGATTAATCATCCCAATTATTACTCAATTTTACTCAATTGTTAATAAAAGATTTTATGTATATAAAGGAGGTCAGCACTTTATCTGTGATACATATTGCAGATATTTTTTCACAACTTGTCATTTGTCTTTTGACTTTCCTTCCCTATGTTTTCTTTTTGTTTGATTTCTTACTCCATTTCTGGCTTTTTAAGCTATGATTTAGTTTGTTTATTTTCATTCTTTTATTTTTATTGATGCAAGTGTTGGAGACTATTAATTTTTCCCTCTGGTCACTGCTTTAAATATATCTCACAGATGTGGTTATGCAGTGTTTTATTATTATTATTTTCCAGAGGTTCTGTAAATTCTGTTTGCATTTCCCCTTTCACCCAAATGTGTTTGATAAAAGGCTTTTAATATCTACATGTGAATTTGAAGGGGACACAAAGGTTCAAATTATAGAAGTACTCATGAAATCTTGGCTGTTATTATTATATACTTAGGATACTCAATTCTAGCTCTCATTCCCATAGGGCCCTCAACCTAGACTCCTCTTCCTCAGCAGACATGAAAATTCCAGGCCCCTGCCATTTGGAACTCTATCCAAAACTCCATCACGCAATTCAGTTTCAGCTTCTACATACCCTTCTAACTTTATGGAATATTTTTTTTTTTCTTTTGGTGGAGGGATTCTGGTTTAGCTATGTGTCCAGAAATCCCTTTGTTATGTTTTATAATAATAGTAGTAATAAACTCTAAAACATTTATAGCATTTTTCATAGCCTCCATTCAAAAGCCAAGGTAACGGTTCCTTACATACATCTATGTATGAGAAGAAATTCCCTGCCCCAGCACTCAGGATTTAGCTTGAAAGCTGCCCAGTGAAATTTAGATTTGTCCAAACTCTGTGAACGTGTTTGGTCCCTGTCTTTCCTATCCATTTTTTATTTTGTTTTTGCTTTTGTTTTTGTTTTTGCTTTCTGGCAGCTGGCTGGTACAGGGATTGACCTATCCATTTTAGATAACCCCTTTGCAATAACCTAGAATAGTCTAAGTCCCATAGAAGAACGTGAAACTTGTCAGCTAGCTGCAAGAGGGAGAGTGGGGGGTGAAGGGACACTCCCATACCCACATGTTTTAGAACCAGCTTAAGTACTCTGAGCATAATTGCTATATGCTGTAAATCTGGCCAACTATATGAAAAGCACTGTATTAAGAAGGAAACATTTAGGGCCGGCCCGGTGGCGCACTGCTACAGTGTGCTGCTTGGGGGCGCGGCGGCGCTCCTGCCGAGGGTTCGGATCCCACATACAGACCGGTTCCCGCTCACTGGCTGAGTGAGGGGCGGGCGCAGCACCGAGGGTTGCGATCCCGTTGCCGGTCCCGGTCTGGTACGGGGGCGACACTGAGGGTTGCGATCCGTTGCTGGACACGAAAAAAGACAAAAAGGAAAAAAAAAAAAAAAAAAGAAGAAGGAAACATTTACACTCGAATTCCCTTTAGGGAATTCATTTATTTCTGAAACCTGAAAAATCATATAAGCCAAATAATAGATCAAAACAAATTGGCAGCAAATAGAAGATAGGGAAAAAAGAGATAGAATAGGAAAAGAAAGAGGAGACACAAACTCCAATATATTATAGTGTAGGGATTATAGAAAATCTTATCATATCTATTGTTGGTTGACAACCTTTGCTGTAAAAACTCCTTTTTAAGACTCTTGGTCAAAGTCAGTCAAGTTTCCTGCTAAAAAGAAAACCCGCTCTATAATGTGGAGGAGAAGAGGAGTCGGAGGAACCGAGCACAGCACTGGGCAAAGAACGAGGGAACAGATGAAGCTGGTGGCCAGGGCACTGAAGGAACACTTAGCTATTGTCATCCAGATGTTTCAAGCTGAAACGCAGAACAATATGAAAACTACCAAAAAATATGGTTGGACGTATGTTGGGGGGCGGGGAACCTGGTGAAAGGGCTGAGTTCTGCACTGAAGTTTATATAAAACTGAAAAGGATCTCATGCAGACAGGGGGAAATTCCTACATCTGGGTTATGGTAGGAACTGAGTCTCTTAAAAGGTTATAGCAGGAATCGTGTCTCAGCATAATAAAAATTTTAACCTATGCAATGAAAGGAAATAAATATTTTATGCAAGGAAAGATTTTTTTAAAAACATAGAGAAACAACATGAAAAATGTTGCTTCTGTGTTATTGTTTAACCAGACTCTCTTTTCATGGTTTGCCAGTGGCTTCAATTAAGGGACATCAGCTCTGAAGCACTGTTGATAGGTATTGAAAGTATTGATCCCATCTCCCAGGACCACCATCAGTCGGAATAGAATTAATCCTTGCTAATCAGCCCAGCATTGTATTGCCTTAAGCAGTACAGGTGGCCAAATCTAGATGAACTGCAGAAATCACACATCCCTTCCATTCCTCTGTGTTCTTGCCTACTAATCTATAATTCTTCTAGCTATAAACTGTTCTTTCCTAGCAACAGCGTACCATGATTTCTCTGGCCACTTTTATTCATTAATAGCAGCTGCTGAGCAGTGCCTAAAGGTATCAGAAGAAATATGTGTAGATATTTTTACCATATGGTTTGTTAAGAACTGATGAAGCTCTTTCATGTAAAGCTGAGGTTGGCCAGGCACGATGTGCACAAAGCAAAGTCCTGCAACATGAAATGAGGATCAAGGCTTCCTACAAAAATAAAATAAAAAAGCTATTTTCTCTTGTCACTCTTGACTTATGACGTTCTTCATACCTGGGTGCTAAGAATACCTAAGTATTTCTCAGGCAGTATCACCACTGTGAATTTATAAACTGTGTTCCAAAGATCACTCTTTATTGCAAGCATTGAAACTAAATGCAGGGGGTATGATAATTCTTGATAAAAACAAAGTCTCTGTTACAAAGTTGTTTTAGGTTAACAGGTTTTTGCATTATTTGAGAGTCGTGTTCAACAGTAAGGTTTTATCAGAGACGTTTCTATTATGTAGAATTCATTCAATTTTTCAGTAAATATTAAGTGCCTATTGAGGTCAGGCATTGTACTATATGTCGAGGACATGACAGTGAACAAGTCAGACATGGTCCCTTCCTGCCCTGAACTTATGCTTTAGGGTGAAACAAATACATAATAAATGATGTGAAGTGCACTGAGTGCGAAAAAGAAGAGAGAGGGGCATTTATAATAGGTGGATCTGATCTGCTCTGTGGAGCCAGAGTAGATGACATCGTGGGGCAGTGATATTTAAGCTAAGATCTAATGGGAACATGAGTGTTGGAGTTAGCTAGAAGTGTCAGGGAAAGAGTCTCACTGGAAGAGGGAACATGCACATGGGCATAGCAGAGACGATGTAAGTTCGAGTCACGTGCAAATGTTTAGTCTGGCTGGAGCCAAGAGTGTGAGAGACTGTGAGAAATGAGGCTGACACGGACACTCCCAATCATGAAAGGGATATTTGTCACTACGCTAAGGAAGATGGGAAGCAATGGGAGTGGGGCAGTGACACATTTTGATCAGGAACACATTTTCAAATGCTCACTCTGGCAGTAGATGGAGAATGTACTGGAGGAAGAGTGGGTGAGTTGCTGGTGGTCTGGACTAGCAGGTAGCTGTGAAGATGGAGAGTCGTTGCAATCCCCTGAGGTGTGGGGGTGACAAGTCACATTTCAGTTCCCAGGCACTGGTTTCTCAATTCTGTCAAACATCTCCACCCCCAAAACCACATCCATCATTCATGCCATTCTCTCTGTGCCAAGAAGCCCTGCCAGGTCCCAGAAGCTATGGCTGCTGATAATAAAGAGGGCCAGAGCCTCAGCTACAGCTTCCAGAGCAGATGGAACTGGAGAAGAATGATGCGAGGCCTAAAGGAATAGGTTTATGTGACTCACTACAGGATCAGGACAGAGGTGACAACAGGGGAGAGCAAAGGAGTCCATGGACCAAAGAATCAGCAGGGCCCCGTCACTCCTCAACATGGCCCCCAAACAGTGAAGAGAAGAGCATTCCTTTTGATCAATGTACACCAAGGAGGCCCTGCACAGCCAGATTTCCTTTTGCAAGAGAGACCTTAAAGCCTTGTTGAATTTGATTACCTAAGAAACACTCTGCCATGAAGATCTAAGAAACAAAGAACACAAAACCAAATCAAAGCAATACAAAACAGTCTCCCGGGAGGCAACTTGACAGTGTGGCAGCTGGATATGGGAGCAGTCCCCAGACTAGAGGCCTTTCATCAAATGGAAGTGCCAACCCTCCCTGGGATGCAGAGCCCTAGACCCAGGCCACCCTGCGAACATTACTGATTAACGCCGAATGGCAAGACAAAATTATTACCAGCAGTGCTGGAATTCACTCAGCCTCCAAGGACAGAAGCATTGTTCACCTGAACGTAATTCTCTTGGACAAGACAGGTGGAAGCTGGCTGACAACAGGATATCCATACAGATGTTTTAAAGTTGAAGAAAGTTGACGTTAAGCTGAAAAAATGTTTTGAATGTGTAATGAAACACAAATCAAATGAGCAAACTTATTTGTAGAGCAACATGAAAAATCTGTAACATATACCAAGCTATACCAAGCTTAATCACTCCTTATAGAAGCTGATGAGTTTTTAGTAACATGAGACTATGACTATGAATTATTTTTTAAGAAAATATCAGCCTGATGCTGAATGTGGAAGGGAAAAAAAAGTTTAGTAAAAAAAAGACCACTGAACAAGCATTAACTAAATGAGAAATTTAACTAAATGAAAATCATAAGTTCATCCTCACCTTGAGGTCCCCAGTTCAATTTAGACATCATTGAAAGCCCCAACACAAAATTCTTAGTTCTTGTCATTTCTTGACTTCAAGATAGGCAATTGAAATTACTTTATAGGGCCGGCCCGGTGGCGCACTGGAGAGTGCACCGCTTGGGAGTGCGGCGGCGCTCCCGCCGAGGGTTCGGATCCCATGTGGAGACCGGTTCCTGCTCACTGGCTGAGCGCGGTGCGGGCGCAACACCGAGGGTTGCGATCCCGTTGCCGGTCCCTGGTATGGGTGCGACACCGAGGGTTGCGATCCCGTTACCGGTCAGTAAAAAAAGACAAAAAGGAAAAAAAAAAGAAATTACTTTATAGGTCAAGTAGAGAAAGAAAACAGAAGCATTTGCCTTCATATTTCCCACCTGTTACACTTAGGAGAACGTGTTGTTCACAGAATGACTGTGGAAAACCAAATATAGCCACAAAACTTTTACCTCCTAGTCATGTGGAAAGGCTCCTGAGAGAGAGAGAGAGATGCTTGGCCAGCCCCAACTGTTCCAGCCAAACCAGCCCAGGCACCTGGCAAGGAGTGGAAAGCCACTTTAGACATCAGTTTAGTTGAGCCATCAGATGATGCCAGCCCCATGTGACATCTGCTGCAACCACATGGGGACCCCAGATGAGAGAATCATGAGAAATAATAGTAAATTGTTGTTTTAAGCCACTAAATTGGGGGGTGGTTTGATACATAATAGGTAGCAGGAATAGTAGCAATTTGCCAAAATCTCAGTGCAATCTTCAAAAGTTAAATTCTGTAGACTGGAATTGTGAAAAAGAGTAGATACTAGCCATATGTAGCTATTTAAATTTGAGTTAATTGAACTTAAATTATATTTAAAAATTCAGCTTCTCAGTCATACTAGCTACATTTCCAAAGCTCAACAGCCACAAGTGGCTAGAGATTCCCATATGCAGAGCAGATTAGAGAGCATTTCCATTATCACAGAAAGTTCTATCAGACAGCACTATTACAGAGAAATCCAGAGTTCTGTCCATGCTTCTCTGGAGAAGGATGAGGCTGAGAGGGAATATTTAACAATGTCTTCTGTCTGCTTAAGCATGAAACTAATTCTAAGCACAGTTCTAATATCTATATCAAGTTGAAATGAGGAAAGAAAGGAAAAGCTAGATGCAAATTTGAAGAAAAGTTGGTAAAACTTGTCCAGGCAGAGTTTCTTTCTTTTCTTTTTTTTTTTTGTTGACATTTTATATATTTTTATTTGTCTATTGTTTCTCTTCAATATGGACTAGAGGTCCATAGGAGCAGGGACTTTGTCTGTGTGGTTTGCTGCTTTGTCCTCAGAGCCTAAAAGCTTCTGCTGGCCATTAGTAGACTCAGTAAATACCTGTGGAGTACATGAGTGCAGCAGAAAGGACTAGGGAGGCTGCAGGGGAGCAAAGACGCACGATATGGAATCAGATGCTTAGAGAGCAACTTCAGGGAAAGGAACTTTTTAGAAAGAGATTTCTAAAGAGAAGTTTCATGAAATTTCCCTGTCTCCCCCAAAACTTTAAATAGAACATCCCTTACTTGTGAATATATAATAAAGTTGGATCTATTTAGAGAAATGCAACCAAAAAAAAAAATTTATTCCACTCTCTCTGTGTCCTGCAGTCATTCATAGAAGAAGATAATTAAATACATCTCTTTCCAAAATGCAAGAAAGTAACATTGACAGATTTAAAATCCTCTTCACTTTATCATGGACTGCTGCGTAACTCTGGACAAGTCACTTTTTTTGTCAAATAGAATCAAGAACCTCAAAGTTTAATGATGGTTGTTGAAAATGATTGTGAAAGCTTATATACTCCTCACCCTTACAGGCAGAATTTTTCTAAGCATGAGTGAAAAAAAAAAAAAAAAAAAAAAAACTTTTTTGTTAATTATACTTCTCTAGTGGTAACTGGTCTCATTTTGTCAGTGAACATGGGAGAGATTCTTAGAAGAAAAATCATCTTAAGCTTAGCCTTGCAAAACCCAGGCAGGCATGCCGCTGTAATTGAATAGACATTATGCAGAATTCATAAGGGCTTTTGCCTGAGAGAGAATCATTAAGATAAATCAACTGGAAAAGAACAAGGATCCGGTACCTTGGCATGGATCCATAAAAAATGTTGCTTTTCATTATGAGATTTCCTTTGTTCCTTGTGGAAAATTCTGAATCTACACAAATGTATATGTTTATGTCTACATGGGAGAGCTACAGAAAGAATAGACAGCCAGACACGCACTAGTTCTGCATATATACATACATGGAAGATGCCTTTAGAAAGAGGATATACTTAAGATGTCATCTTTTTAAATGCCTTTGGGGCAACTTGACAGTTTTTTTAAGGTAACGATCAAGCTACACAATTTCAAAAGCGGTAACTTTCTAATGACAGTTAAGATGGGAATAGTTTAAGCATGAAGTGAAGATTAATGACACATGAGAATATAAGATAGAGTATTTCATTTTATCTTGTGCGGACCCAAAAAGAATTCCTGCCCGTGCCTCCGCCTTATATTTTTTGTCTTCAAATATGCTGTTTATACTCATACATAAATAAGCCTCAACCACCAAACACCCCTATGAGGGCTGCATGCTTACTCTTTACTTTTGGATAAGTGGGAAGGATGCACTTACATTTATAAATATCCAAGGACCAAAATAATATCTGCAGGACACCTCTGAGACTTGTTTGGCAATGTGACTACCAGAACTAAAACCAGAGAAACATCTTTTTCAATAGAAACACCTAAAAAGCTATAATCATCCATATTTTCTGATGATTTCCTGAAATAATGTTATATTTGCTCCATGGGGCAGGCAATGGTTGGAAAGGACATGATGGAGCCTTGAACTCCCATCCCAAGAGCGTCATTGGGGCATTGGCAGGGCATTGTGTGCAATTTGTCCCATTAATCAGCTAAGTATAAAGTGTCATGGGAATTTGATCTCCAAGTATCTTTTATCCTGTTTCCATGCAGGGAATTAGCTCCTGAAGTGCCTAAAGCACACCATGTAACAGTGTGGTTCTCCAGTTACTTTAGCAAATGAGCTGAATGCAACGATCTTAGGCTGTAAAGGCTAAAAAGGCTAAAAGACTATAAAGCCCTTTTTATGATTCTAGTTGAACATACAAATACCATACTCACGTACTCTAATCTTTCCTTTTTTTTTCTTTTCTTGTGTACATTGAAATTAGAAGAGATATATATAATAGCCAGAAGAATTGCCCTGTAATTTTAAAAAATAATTTTTTAACTACCTTTGAGCTTAAACTAGGCATGGAAAATTTCAACCCAAAAGATTAAATTTGGAGAAAGTTACTAGCAGATGAGGACTAGAGTTACAATGGAAACCACATTGCAGACACTATTATATATGAGTCATTACTAAAAAAGTTGCTTTATATGTATATATATAGTAAGCTATATTATACTGTATGCTACAAATTCATTGAAATCAGATCTAGGCATTATCTTGAAAATGTCCACCAATATTTGCAAAGCATTTTAACCTTGATAAAAGAAAGACACTATTCTACCCCATAGAAGGTATACAATACAAATTTATCACATTGAATTAAATTTGGATTTTATTATTTTAGATTTTAGGATAGCACTGCCAGTGCTAAAATTAAGATTATCTTTTCTAACTACAAAGAAAGCTCTGATTTCCTTAAATAGTACCAGCAAGATGCTGGAGATGACAATGGGTACATTTAATCTGGAACCAATTTTTTAAATTTAATAAATTATTTGTGTACAAATGCATATTGCTGATAACAAATAACTCCACACTTCCAAAACAAATTATTCACATACATTCAGAGAATTTAGCCCTCTATCTTTTGTGTTCTGAAACTTCAACTTCCCTTCCCCATCTTCCAGGGGGTTGGGGGACACCCAGGGAAGGGAAGATGTGGTATTGAGGACTGGTCATAAAAATACGTATCCAGTTGGCATTTCTCATCACTAATGGCTAAGATAGAGCCATTTGCATCTAATGTGAAGACAAACATAAGCCAAACACAGGAAGGCAGCATAGCACTCCATAGCATGTAAGCACCATGAATGTAGGGATTTTTGTCCATTTATTCACTGCTATATCCTCAGCAACTATAATGGTGACTAGCACATAACTGGTGCTTAATAAATTTTTACTGAATTTTTCCACAAATGATTAATGCCAATGGAGCTGGTAGGTTAGCTCAGTTAGTTAGATCATGGTGCTGATAACACTAAGGTCCAGAGTTCAACCCCTGTACTGGCCAGCAAAAAAAAATAAAAATAAAAATAAATAAATAGCACCAAGGTTATCACTTCACAAGGAGCAGAGTTAAAGTTATATTAACAGAAGGAATTTTCTTTCCTCTTGTGCTGTCTGGGGTGGGATTAATGATGCGTGCCTGGTCCTTCAGTAACTAGAGAGGAAACAGCAACAACTCTGTCTGTTGGGGAAGCTGAACTGGCATGAGAATCCACATTCCAGGCTTGTGTTCAGTGATTTTGAAGAGAGTTTAAGGAAGTGGGACTTTGGTCAGGATTGGATGTTGTCAGGAAGCAGGCATAATGTTATGTTTGAGAATCTTAGTGATTCTTACCTAGAAAATGAGAAGAGAGAGTGGAGGCTAAGTTGTATTGATAAAACAAAGTAGCAGTCGCTCATAATAACTAGGAGTGGAGGATGTTTGGTCATTTCTCAGTACTCAAAATGTGATTTGAGTGGTCCTGTTTCCCTCTTGCTCCATCATGGTCACAGAGTGGCCTTCTCCGGTGCTGGTGTTCTGTGAAATTGTCCCCTGCCCTGCAGTAAGTCCCAGGTCAGCTCCTGGCCACCTGAAGGCCTTCCTGAGAGGAAGCCAGCTCCAGATGTCTGTGGCTGCTTTTTCTTTCTCAGGACATATATCATTTATCTAAGTTTTTTAAAGTTAAAAATCAAATTAATCATAAAATGAAGTATGTTTTATCCTCCCATGTTGACAAATACATTCATAACAACAAAACTGAAAAGACTTTGTAAAGCTATGGTTTTATATGTCTGAAAGTTGGCAAAATATTTTAAAAGACTGAATTTATTATTTTGCATGTCTGGATGTTCTATTGATGAGTCAATGATATTTATATGACTAATAAAAGAAAGACCTATATGAGTCACAAATTATTATATATTTATTTTATAAAATGTTTCTGCCTAGATTTCAGCAAAATCACTAATCATGTTGTTGCGGTGAAGATTTTTCCATAATTTGTGTTCTACTGACAATAATGATCTAATAAATTAAAAACAAAATCTAATGAAATTCAAAGTATATAAAACTAGATATACTTTCATCAAAAATAAGAAAAGAAATAAAATTAAAAATTAAAATTATATATATTTTCAAAAACAATGATTTTCTTCCAATATATTCACAATAATTACAAAAATCAAAAGGCAAATAAAGATTATTGAATATTAAAATATGAAATAAAAATTATGTAAAGAAAGCTAAAATCTAATTTAATAGTTTAAAATGTAAATAAATCTTGTCAAATATATTTATAAAATAAACGATTTGTGATTCTAGTATTCAGCATCCATCTAGTTGCCAATGTAAAGAATTGTTATGGCCCTTCACCAATATTACATCTAGACCTACATATATAAAGTGTAAGTAGTAAGAATTGTAATATAACTGTTGGAAAGACCTCACTATTTTCATAAGTATCTCTGGATCCACAAATTGAAACATGAGGAAAAGAAAATGGACTCTCAGTGCTTCTGGGAAGTGATATTTAATTATGCAAGAAGCTATTGCACTTATGCTCTTTGAGAGGAAAGCTTAGACAAGTTAATTTATCTTTTTTCTGACCTAAGTGCTTGTGCTATTTAAATTTTTTCTGCATGCTTAGTTTTCATCTTTGATACTGACAGCAGTACAACCCACATGGTGCATAGGCACAGTCGCCTTTCGTTGGAGGACAGAGGGCAAGCACTGTGGCGAGCATCTAACTGGTGCCTGAATAGGGTTAGTCATGAGAGCAGACATTTACAGCTGTGGGTCGCATGAGCCACAGCTCTAAATGTCTGCTCTCATGACTAACTAACTAATGAATGCTAACTAACTGTACTAAGTTAGTTAGTTAGTCATGACTAACTAACTGTACTAAGCTTCAGAACGTGAGGGATAGAGATGCCATGCACTCTTTCATAAATTTACTTTGTGTGCATATTTTTATGATAAATAATGTTCTCCAAATCATGGGACTGTAGGGTCCCCTCTTACTCGCATCTCTGGGATCTTCCTCTTCTCTTTCAAAATCAGCAAAGTTTGGGCCGGCCTGTGGCTCACTCGGTAGAGTGCGGTGCTGATAACACCAAGGCCCCGGGTTCGGATCCCACATAGGGATGGCCGGTTCGCTCACTGGCTGAGCGTGGTGCTGACAAAATCAGCAAAGTTTGACCAGAGGAGAGTATCCATGAGCACCTAGACAAAGACAAAGCCATTGGAGCTTGCAAAGCCCTATAAGAATGGGAGTAGTTTCCCAGAGGAAAGGGGGCTGGAAGTAGAAGTCCACAGAAAGAGGAGAAGGAATTAGAGAGAGAGAGGCTGAGACAGAGAGACAGAAACAGAGAAACAGAGAGAGAGCAAGCCCACTTGGGTTACTCTTCCTTCAAATGCCTAAATCGACAAGGCCTTGTGTAGCACAGGGCACTCAATAGGTTATAGATATAGTTCTCTCTTCACTGAGCTGCTCTTTTTGAGGTACAGCTGACCCTTTAGTAAAACTACTTTTATATCTGCCTTATAGACTATCAGATGTTTGGTATAGGGAAGCCAAAAGGTAATGGGGGAAAGAAGGGTAATGGCCCCATTCAGGGAAGGCTCTGATGGAGACTGAGGACCATTGTTGCAGAGGAAGGAGCCTTGCCCCCAACCTGTGTGTTACCAGGCAGATTTTCCACTGGTGATCAACAGCAGCAAAGGGAACACAGAAAAAGACTAAATCCCCTGAGTGCCACCCTCTACCCCAGCCCTCACCACCACCTGTTAGCAGGGAACTCCATGTGAGACATGGAGATGCTTCTAACTCAGGTTACTCTTAAAAATTTCTTAAAATTGTGTAATATCAACTTTTCACAGTTAAGAACTCCACCCCATTCTTCCCAAATATGTAAAATTTTACATTTCTAGGGACCACATTGTTGACATTTTAAAGAGCCAGGCTTTTTTGCTGGGGAGGTAGCTCCATCTGCACAGATAAAATGAGGTTCAAGGTTCATCAAATACGACTGGCCTGGTGACCTCCACTCCCATCTTCTTTTATTAATTTTAAAAAGACTTAGGACACAGATTCCATGTATTAGGCATTATGATCAGCTGCTGAGGTTGTAAAGATGACACAACAGTCTTCAGCCTCAAGGAGTTCAGAAGAGTCTGTCAAAAACATACTAGTGCTTCTATATTAAAACTAAAAATTATCCACTCTTAAAAACCAGGGTTACTTAAATCTCTGACCTTACAGAAAACATCATTGTCTATTGTGATCTGAAGAAAAGTTGCATTAAGTGGAAGGGATGAGTATTTTAAATTATTTGGCATTAACTTAATGGTTTATCAATGTGGGGAACTTACTCCTGCTTAGTCATGTTTCATCCTATCAAGCTACCGGGAGGTTGCTGATATTGGTGGGTGACTTTATTTCATGCAGATGCTAACCCCAGATAACTCCCATGCTTGAGCCCTCAGTTTATCATGGGCCCATGTATTAGTCAGGGTTCTCCAGAGAAACAGACCCAAAGGACGTGTTTATATAGAGAGATTTATTATAAGGAATTGGCTGAAGTTATTAAGGAGGCTGGCAAGTCCAAATCAGCAGTGCGGGCCAGCAGGCTGGAGACTCAGGAGAGCAGATGGTGAAGTTCCAGTGTGAAGGCTGGAAGCCTGGAGGCCCAGAAGAGACCATTGTGCAGACGAAGTCGGAAGGCAGGCTGCTGGAGAGTTCCCTCGTGCTTGGAGAAGACTGATCTCTGTTCTATTCAGACCTTCAGCTGGTTGGATGAGGCCCACCCACATTGTGGTGGGCAATCTGATTTACCCAAAGTTCACTCATTGAAATGTTAATGTCATCCAAAAATACCCTCCAAGTTGACATATAAAATTAACCATCACAGTCTATTATGGGTTTTTATTGATTTTTAAAATTTAATTGTGTCCTTCAGTTGTTACCATAACCCTCTAAAGTAGGCGTACAAACTATTTTCTTGTAATAGGTGAAGAAAATAAGTCTTAGAGGTTTAGTAATTGGCTGAGAGTCACACAGATAGTAAGTGGGGGAGCTGGAATTTGAAATCAGGTCTGTTTGGCTTCAAAAACAGTGTTTTTTTCCAATCTACCAACACTGGGAAATGTCACTTGTTGATGTTTGCCTTGCTAACATCAGTCAGATAGAAGTTTGTCCCTGAAAACCTGTGAGAAATGCTGAGCAGCACAAGTTCCTGGCTCCATCCTGCCTCCTCACAGTTATGTGCCAAGGTCTTCCCAGATATCCACAGCTGGGTAAAAGTAACAAAATCTCAAGATGCATTACTCCTATTTTGTGGATAGGCTGAAGGACTCGAGATTAGGGAGAACAGAAATAGAGAAGGAACTAACTCCATTACAAAATGGCACTTACATATCTGCATGTAAAATGACTCTTCCTACAGACCATCCGATAATAGTCAACACTCAAATACCAGAATTCAATTAACTGATGACAGTGCAATTAAGATAGAGTCTTGTACAGTCATACCCTTGAGAACATCTCCCCGGTTAATGTTTTGTGGTGGAGCATCTTTTGGTTTTTAATACCCAACTTCACAGAACATATGCATCTTTCAGCACAACTTATTTTGGCAGATGTTTACACAGGAAGGATTTACATTTATATCATGAAATGTCATTACAACATATTAAACAAAATGATGTGCAGGCAAATTCTGCAATTCCAAATACAACTGTTTAAATGTCATACTGCATACAGACATTTTTTTAAAAGCTGAAGAGTGCTAACAGGAAGTGCCATGTGTGCATGCAAAGCAACTGTTTACTAACATTGCTTGGACATCAGAAAGCAATACCACAAGCATTTACAATCTATTGTTACGTATACAAGTAATATACATAACTCCTGCTTTAGTTCCATTTAAGGAAACTGATGGGGAGGGAGTCGTGTATTATATTTCCTACTTACAGTAATGGGGAATGAGCTCCAAGCCATCATTTGTTGCACAGAACATCTAAGTTACAGAAATGAATTACCAATGAGCGACTTGCCAGCCATGTGCAACTTGAGTGAATCTCACAAACTTAAAATCAAACATCAGAACTCAGACAAAAGAACACATACCATATGACTGCATTTATATAAAGTTTTCAAAGCAAGCAAAACTAAACTCTAGTATTTAGGGATGTATACTTCAATGACAAAACTATAAATAAAAGCAAGGAAGCAGTTTTCAAAAAAAAAAACAAGATTGTGTCTTCCTTTGTGGGGGGAAAGGAGAAAATAATGGGTGGGAGGGCACACTAAGGGCACTTTTGGGGTAATGGCAATGTAAGTAAACTGGTGTTAGCGTGGCAACAAATAAATGAAATAAACTATGCTTGTGGGTGTGTGTACTTTCCTGTTTATGTGCTTCATCATATAATGTAAAAGTTGGGGAAAAATAATTTACGGATTCAATTATACGTGAAGAAGAGTACAGTGCAGTGTCCCAGTTTCTCTCTGAAGACAGTCTCCTGAGCCTGTCTGTCACAATGGTTTTTACTCTTAACCACCATTGGAAATAAGCCAGGGATGACCAAAAGCAGCAACTTTAGAGAAATTACGAAGAAATCTTTAGAAGCTTTTATTGTTACTATTCAGCTCTGTACTCTCTGACATCCCTGATTGTAAAGCACCCAAAAGCCTGTGAACTTCTGCTTTCTATGTTTATTTGCAAGTGAATATCTTCAAGCCCCTGTGCCTAAGTGGTCTCCAAATATTTTGATTATATGCTTGTATTTATTGGTGATATTTTGAATACACATCCCATAAATGTGTCAATATTCATTTACATTTTCACTGCTATAAAACATACTTAAAATTTACCATTTTAATCATTTTTAAGTGTACAATACAGTATCATTAAGTACATTCATAATGTGGTACTATACATTTCCAGAACTTTTCATCATCACAAACAGAAAGTCTATTAAACGACTACTCCCCACTCTCCCCTTTCTCCAGCCCCTGGAAACCACCGTTCTACTTTCTGTCTCTATGAATTTGAGCAGTCTAGGCACTTCATATAAATAGAACCATACAGTATGTGTCCTTCTGTGACTGGCTTATTAGCACAATGCTTTTGAAGTTCATCCATGTTGTAGCATGTATCAGAATTTCCTTCCTTTTTAAGGCTGAATAATTTCGTTGTATGAATATACCACGCTTTATCCATTCATGTGTTGATGGACATTTGAGCGCTTCCACATTTTGTCTAATGTGAATAATGCTGCTATAAACATTGGTGCACAAGTATCTATTCGAATCCTGCTTTCAATTCTTTCAGGTATATTCCTCGAAGTTGAATGCCGGATCATATGGTAATTCTACATTTAACTTTTTGAGGAACTGCCCACATAGCTGCTGCTTCATGTCACATTCCCATCAGAAATGCACCAGAGTTCCAGTTCCTCTGTATCTTCACCAACACTTGTTATTTTCTGTTTTTTAATAATAGCCAACCCAACGGGTGTGATCATTTATTTTTATACATATGTCCATTGTACCAATATTCTTTTTAAATTATGAAACATAAAAATAGAAAATTTGGAAAATGAGATAAAGATCATATAATCTATATTTTTAAATAAATTCTAATTTTATATATTGCTTCTTTGAATATTATGTTTATACTAAAAATTTAACATTAATATTAATGATTTTAATAAACACAATGTGATTAAACATATCTCGTTATATTTTAAGATTTAGTTCAGCATTTTGTGATGTCAGTGAGTTTTAATGGCTGTCATCTGAAAAAAAGTTCCTTATACAAGTGTTTAGATCCACATGGAAAAACTATATTATTGGTTATAAATCCTGAAGCTTATTTTTCAATTGTATCCACACATTTTAAAAATTTTTGTTAAGACACATCTAGTAAATTTTTCTCTCTCTGATATCAGTCTGTTTCCTTGTAAAAAATCAGAAACTATTGTATTTTCTTATTATCAAATAGTTTCAAACCTACTAAAACTCTTCATTTGAAACAAACAGAAAATTTAGTTCCCAGTTTTTTAACAGTTTAGATATGAGAAAGTTTGGGACACTTGCATAGCTGGACAAGAAAATCAAATAATAATGGAAACATTTCTAAACATCCGATTTCAAAATGCTTTGTTCATAGTGGGAGTTTCTTTTGAAAAGCAATTACTTTCTCATTCTCTTAAAACATCATTTTATACTTGGGGGATGGATTAAATGTGTTTATATTTTCAAAAAAAAATCTGGTGGATAGAATACTATTGACAGCCACTTGTCATCACGGAAAAGGACAGCAAATTTGGAACACTTGTCTTTTTGGTAAAAAAAAAAAAAAAAAAGATGCCAAATACATCTCTAAGTACATTCTTTAGTACATTGCCATGAGAAATGCAGTGAAATTTTATAGTATGAAAGATTTTTACAATCTCTACCCATCTAATTGCAAGATCTACAATTTTATTTTGTTTCTATAAAACTAAGTGCACCAGGGCTGGCTGGTTAGCTCAGTCGGTTAGAACATGGTCAAGGTCAAGGTCAAGGTTCAGATCCCCATGTGGGCCAGCTGTCAAAAAAATAAATAAATAAAACTTCAGTGCACCGGTATACTCTGTGCCATAGAAATGGCAATAAATCAGGATAGGATCGTTGTAAACGAATGAGTGAGTAAGGGGGGCACTGCCAAGCCTACTGCTTAATGGGATTCCCACTTACAATAAAAAATGACCACAGAATATTTTCCTCCTTCTATCCTTAGCATGTGTCTTTGTAGCTCCTTCCATCAAGAGATAGAGATTATTTCCCCTCCCCTGGAATCTGGGGTGGCCTTGTGCCTTGTTTTGGCCAATGGAGCATGGCGGGTGCGTGCTTCAGGCCCAGGCTACTAGACTCAGCTTGCTTCTGCTCTTGCTCTTAGAACTCTGCCACCAAGAGATCAAGCAGGGGCTTCTTAGAAATAAAGATCCCTGTGCCCCTCCCCAAGAGATTCTGATTAATTGGGTTCAGGGATCTGTACTCTTATCAAGCAACGGAAGCAGTTCTGTCAGGAGGTCTTCAGATACCACCTCAGAAAACACTGTGAGTCTGGATTATGGAGTAGCCTCAACTCCAAGACTATCATAAGAATCAGAAAATAGGTATAAGCTAGAGTTCACTCAGAGCAGACTAATGTGTGCCAACTGTGCAGGATTCCTGATTTTGAATCTGGTCCTGACTTTGACTTTTACTAACTTCGCGGTCTTGGATAATTACCCTAACCTCTCCAAGCTTCAGTTTTCCTATCTATTAAATGGAGATTTTATCTATCTCATAAGTCCATTGCAAAAGGGAAATGAGATAACTCATATAAAATACTTAACACAGAACCCAAGGCTTGGAGGCCAGTAAGCCGAGTTAGAGCTTTCAGCAGTCTAACAAGACTAAGGAAACAAAAATTTGAGTTCAGGGTTCACCAAGAGGAGTCCCTAGCAAGCACTCCAGACTTCCCATAAAGACCCCCCAAAAGCTATACTCTAGGAGTCAATGTACACCAGAAATACATGATGTTCACAAAAAACTGAAGCCTAGTCTTGAACCAGTGCAATCCCCAACTGGATTAATGTGATGTGCTCCTCTTTACCAGAGAGTAAAAGTAACTCCTCTCTGGAAGAATATAACATCAACCAGGGCCTCTAATTCTTTCTATAATTTTTGATACACAATAGCCAACATTCAGTACCAGGCAAGAAAGAAAATTAGAACTAAATAACTAAAAGTTGAGAAAAAAACTTCACGAATATAAACAGTCACTAAAACACACACACAGAGAACCTCATGCACATTACATGTTCAACTATTTATTAGTCTTGTTTCATTGTGATATTGTTATTTGTAACTACCTACTTTTCTCAAGGGCTCATTTGCATTTCCGGACATCTCCAAATCTCTCAATGAACACTCTGTTTCAAACATAATCAGGCTCCTTAAACAAGTCACTTAACCTAAGTCTCAGTTTTTACAACTGAAACAGGGACAAAGATAGTACCTTCCACCGTAGGGCTGTGAAGATGAGAAGAGTTAATGCACATTGAGCCCTTCACCCAAAGCCTGGCCCCCAGAAGCCCACAGCAAGCATTAGCTCTGAGCATTATTTCCTCAGGGCTCTTCCTCATAAGTCCTGAAATCCAAATCAAAAAAAGACACCTGCAGTTTTACAAGAAACAACCTAGAAACTCAATGGGAAGGCTGCACCAGTGTGTGTTCCTAGTGCATGTAGGAAGTACCCCCTAGCAGGACAGGATTGGTGGAGCGATTAGAGGGAGGGCCCCTAGAGAAGAGGAAAAGAGGAGCCCGCAGAGGTTTTTCTGAGGCACAGATCCTGAAAGCAGACACATCTGGTGTTTGGAGCTGCAGCAAGAGGAACAAATTTAGTTTTGCTGGGCTCATGTTGTCAAAATCTCACCTGAGTGAATGGTGAAGTTAAAACATATGTAGCCATCAAAGAAGAGGTCAGAGCCGTGAGGCTCAGGGAGCTACTTAGGAAGATGGTACAGGCATCTTCCCTTCCCACTGCCTCTTTCACCACCTACGCCAGACCCGCCTGGCCCCAGCCCAGAAAAGCACCGCCTTTGACCTGGCCCTTCTGCGTCTTGCTCTTCTCTTCCTGCTCTCCACTCAGCACACCAAGGCCAAACTTATTTACTGAAAACACCACTTGCCTCCCACCACACCCGTGGGTAAAACCCTGCAGAGGCTGCTCCTGTTGGGTCTGATGTGAGTACTTCAAGCTTACCCAGTAGGCTTCACCCACTCTGTGACCATGAAATTCCTCTCATGAAGCTCATCAATAATCTCCCAACTTCCAGAGGTGGGGGGAGGGCGACACTCTCCTGAACGTTCAGGTAGCTCACGTTAGAAAACTTGGACTCGGCAAATTCCCTCATGTCCTACATCTCATCTCATGGCATTCTAACCAGCATCAGACATGATCCTTCCAGTTGTTGAAATGTGCATTAATAATAAATCCGCTATAGCTGAACATTTTCCCATGTTTGCTTTTTCCCACACTGGTACTATCTTATTCTTGTCTTTTGTGATGAGATTTTCTCTAATATTTTAAAATCTATTTCATTTTTAAGTAAGTTTTCAGAACTAGAAGCCCTGGGTCTCATAGAGTCACTTGGTTGGATAGAGCCAAGATTCTGACTTCCAACACCACATAGACACATCCTTTCGCTCACTTCAAGATTGGAGGGTGGGAATCTTCCCTAAGTGATTCCCGGCAACAACCGAAGAGGCAGAGCTGTCTGGTGGTTGGGGATGCCTGGCCCTGTGGAGTGCAGCAGGGCTGCCTTGCGTTCCCCAGAGCACAGAGCGAAGTCAAGAAGAAAACGTAAACATGGAAAAGCTTGCCTTGAGGCCTCTGGTGCTGAGCATGCTTTTGAGACAGAAGCATTCCTTCTTCTCATATTTTATAACCTTGGCACTGTAATAAAAGAGATATGCAGAAAGACATGGAAATACTGAGAGAATGGGAGACTGGCTTGATCCTAAAGACAAAAATGCTTGCGTTGTGACCCCCAGCTCAGCTGCACCTGGTGGGACTGCCTAGGACTTTCCCCTGGTGTTGAAGAGTCTTCTAAGGTAGGATCATCTTTGGGGGAATCTGGAGATGTCTATAAGTACCTCGTGATGTCTACTAACTTTTCCTTTTTAAAATTAAAGTCCACTTAATTACTTAAAAGGCTTTCAACTAAGGAGTCTGGGCTATGGAGAGTGTTTTGTCCATTCCTGGAAGGAGTCTTCAACCAAGCAAACTGCAAACCCCTAAAGAGGTAACCTAGGATCTAAAATAAACATAAAAAAATGTTCTTATTGCTAGCGTTAGTGGTGGTCTTATTGTGTTCTTTTAAAAGATTATATGGGCCCTTAGGATTTCAGGAATCCCTGAGAATTATTTGTGGGGAAGGAAACATTTTTGAGCCTTGTTAGCAGAGGAGAAACAATTTATTAGCCCTAGTTCAGGAGAGAACCTTCTTTGTTCCACCCCTGGCTTTAGCTGCAAATGTAGTGTTTACTCTCAACTTAAATATTTCTTAAAAGGTCCAAGGGACCAGAGCTTTACTCTGTGATTCTAAACAATAACTTCTCCATAAACCCCACTTCTGGAGCTGACTGTCAAGTCCAAAGCTTACTAAAGTCTTTAATTGGAATGCATGGCCAAATCAAAACATATTATAACTTTAAAAAACTCCATCTCAGCTTTTATGCCACCAGATATCAAACTTCAGGGTGCATATTCAAAATGCATATCCCTGGTTTCAATCCAGAAATACCAACCCAGGTGATTTTAATATAGATAGGTCAAGGACACAACCTGAAAAAGATTGCTTTAGACCTTCCTCAAGGTTAAATACAACTGAACAGAAATTGTTAAATGTGTTTTGTTACAGAGCTTGCTGAGGAAGCATTGTTGTGTCTGCTTATCAGACAGGAAAAAAAAAAAGGCAATATTGTATGGTTACTTCTCTCTTTTATGAGGAAAGCAAAGCCTCCACCCCAACAGAATTTTGCTTGTGTCTCCTTGGCTGGAACTGGTCCCATGGCCTCTGACAGCTACAAGAGAAGCTGGGAAAGCTGGGAATGAGGCTGTCACAATCAGCTTAAGTGCATCAGGACCCATTCCATAGGGTGTGACACATTGCCAATGTCAAAGAAATCAGGATCTTAACTATAAAGAACATAAAATGAAGACTAGACAGCTCTTGGTGTCTACCTCAAAAGAGAAGGAAGCAAAAATATGTTAAAGACCTACTATAAGAAAAGTTCTGGAACAGGTCCTTTAGCCTGTTTTTAAAACATCTTATTTAACATAATACCCCAACCTCACCTGTAAACAGAGTTCTTTGCTTTTACCATATTGTCTCTGTTCTCTTCCCAATTTATCATGGTAGAAGTCATCACACCAGACCAATTTTGAAAAAGTTCACCTTTTAAAACTTTCCATTTAATGTAATTTTAATCACTCAAAAGTGAGTTTTCAAGTTTGTCTTTAGGCTATATTATCCTTTATTTTTCCTTACCATGGTTCTATATTCTTTTTTGGTTATTTCTGGCAGTAAGAGAAAAATTTTTAGGCAAACTTTGAGCATAATAAGCTTAATCTATTAGAGATATGAATTAAAGGAGCCAAATCCCTTTCCTATTCTTCCAAAGACAAAAATATAAAAAACTTTAAGACCACCAGTGTAGCTATTATGCGGCATATGGTGATTTCCCTGAAAAATTGGGATATTAAAATTTTTCTTTTGTTCTCATTTTTTAAAAGAAAATTGAACACGAAGAAAAACGTTAATACAAGGCACAGTATGCAAACTAAAACACGGAAGTCAGGAAGTGCAAAGGTGTGTGTTCTCATAGGAACCTCCATTCCTGTGCCCTGCTCACATGCATGGTAACCTGTCAGCATCTACACATTCGTGTTCCTGCTGATGAGCCTGACATTCTGGCCTCAGACCTTTATGAATCTGTCATTGCCTGGACAATGTCATCATAAGTTTAGAAGTGAAAAAACTACTATTGCAGTCACCACTTATTAAAATTCATATTCATTTTTATGTAAATACGCTTTATAAACCCAAGTTCAAACTGCCTCTTTCAATTACTCATTATGAAGTTTCTCCCTGAATGTGTGTTGCATGTGTTAATAAACTGTTTTTCTCTTGTTGATCTGTCTTTTGTTAGTCTAAGATGAACCTAGGATGGGCAGAGGGAAAAGACGTTTTCCTCCACTACATTAGCTATTGCTGTATAACGCAGCACCCCAAAACTCAGTGGCTTAAAACTACTTATTACATTTCAAGAGTCTTTGGGTCAGCTGGTCAATTGTCTCCCCTCACTTCTTCCTCATAATTTTCTTGCCTATCCTTGGTATTTATTATTCCAAATCAACAGATAAAAATGGTTTTATCTTGTGCCCAAAAGAAAAAAAAAATCATTGACGTTTTAATTGCAATTACCTTAAACATTTATTAATCTTAAGGAGATTGACATTTTTCTGATATGTTTTTTCACCTACGACCATGATATATGCTTCTATTTCTTTTAGACCTTGTTTTATGTCTTTTCATAAAATGTTATAGTTTTATTCACATAGGCCCTGTTTTGTTTTGTTTTTCTTAATTTTGTTCATGAATATTTTACAGGTTGCATGACTATCAATACTGGGATATTTTCATTTGTAGTCAATTATTGTTAACAGAGAATTTTGATTTTTGCCCATTTATCTAATGCCCAGCAATTTTACCAAAGTCAACTTTTAGTTTTTATTTTCTCTCTTACAAAATTATATTATAATCCTCATTTCTATTTCGATTCTAAATGTAACACTTTTGGGTGTTTTTTTTTTCTCCTTTCTTAATAATATTTATTACTATGTGCCCAATATTGTTATAAGCATTAAACAAAATAATACATATAAAGCACTTAGCAGAGTACGGTTTTTTAGCTGTTTTTTCTTGGGGACCTGATTGTGCAGAAAGGCACTGGTATGTTTTACAGATTTTAACAGATGCCTACTTTCTCTTTGGGGAATAGAAGTGGTTGCACTCTTGGGGAGAACAAACACTTCTCAGACGGAAGAAGTCAGTGCTGTTGGAAGGGAAGCAGAGATGGAGCGGACCTTCTAATTCATTTCAGTGGAGACATTTTCCTTTTCTTAATAAAGACAGGTCATTATAGATGCTCAGTGCTGGTGCAAGTCTGGGAGATAAAAGTCGACAATAAAATTTTCTGTGTTTCCTATTTCAGTTCCTCAAATTTAGGCCCTAAATTCTGGTGCCATTTTCCTTGGGAACTGGGGAAGCAGGAAGTGAGGTAAGGAGATTTTAGTCTTTTTTTTTTTCCTTTTTGTCTTTTTTACTGACCGGTAACAGGATCGCAACCCTCGGTGTCACACCCGTACCGGGGACCAGCAACAGGATCGCAACCCTCGGTGTTGCGCCCGCACCGCGCTCAGCCAGTGAGCGGGAACCGGTCTCCACATGGGATCCGAACCCTCGGTGAGAGCGCCTCCGCGCTCTCAAGCGGCACACTCTCCAGTGCGCCACCGGGCCGGCCCAGAGAGATTTTAGTCTTAACATAGCCTTGCCGATAACTTCGTATAATGTATGCTATACGAAGTTATTACGCCCTCGGTGTTGCACCTGCACCGCGCTCAGCCAGTGAGCGGGAACCGGTCTCCACATGGGATCCGAACCCTCGGTGAGAGCGCCTCCGCGCTCTCAAGCGGCACACTCTCCAGTGCGCCACCGGGCCGGCCCAGAGAGATTTTAGTCTTAACATAGCCTTGCTCAGTCATAGTCCTCAAGTACACATTTTTAGGGAGGCCAGATTTCACTTCAGTCCAGAAAAAGACTGGGAGTTAGGTGGGCAGAATATTTGGGGGCTGGCTGGTTAGCTCAGTTGATCAGAGCGCAGCCTTATGACACCAAGGTCACAGGTTCAGATCCCCATTAAAAAAAAAATTTTTTTTTTTTTTAAAAGCCAGTGCAAAAACACAAGTCAATGTTTTTGCACAATTTATATATAATTATATTCAGGAATTCAGGATAGGACCATGTGGAATAGTGAATGAAATCCAGCAAAAATATACAGTCAAAGAGGCTTTTAGGCCCTCCAAGAAACATACCCCACACGTAAACATCCCAGTGAGAAAATACCTCCTCACTTTCTGAGCCAAACCACTCCTGGATAAAGATACACCATCTGTGGGAAGCACGACTTCCGAATTTTTCCTGGTAAAGTACTTGAATGCTGACTTCCAAGAGACAGACATAACTTCTCCCCTCCTAGATGGAAATGAAAGTCTAATATGTGGTCTTGATTATCATGACGAAATAGAGAACTGACAGATTTAAAGCATTATATTTCTGCCAAGATGATTGCACTTTCTCTCTTTTCCTTCTTTCTTTAAAAAAATTATTTTTCCATTCACTTTTCCAGCTGATGGATAGATAAAATTGGCATTGAGATTTCAAAGACCACTTGGCAGGAGAGGATTGTTAAAAGGGACGAATGTTTTAAAGATTGATTTTGGCTTATTTTTATGAACTGGGAAGAAGAAAAATAAAATTTTCACATATATCAGATTTGTAGATTAAAGACACATATACCAACCTGTGGCATGGTGGAAATCATTGGTTGCTTTTATTTTCTTTTCCATCTCTCAGGAACATGCATGTGGGTGGCTAATCCCAAAGGCACAGGGTCTGGAATCATGTTTTTATGATGTCTCTGATGGGCTGGAGGACAAGGGACACAGAAAGGACAATTAACTGATAGAACACACAGTTACTTTTTAGACATTTTACTCCAGTGCTGTTAATCTTGATTTCTTCTCTTCATATTCTCATTTAATTTTATAGGTATATTGGTGTAGTTTTGAAAGGATTCTAAGTTTTCTGAGGGCTAAGTATTTCTTAAAATGCCTTTTTTCTATATTTTTAATTTTAACATTTATTTGTATGTATTTGTGGGGTACAGTGAGTTGTTTCAATACATGCATATACTGCACAATGATTCACTTAGGGTAGATAGCATAGTTTTGTAGCCATTAGTCCACCACTTCTCCCCCACCTCCATCCCCTCTTCTCCTGGCCTCTGGTAACCATTATTCTACTTTCTACTTCTATGAGAACCACTTTTTTTGTTTTTAGATTCCATATATTAATGAGATCATGCAGTATTTGTCTTTCTGTGCCTGGCTTATTTCATTTAACACGATGGTCTCCAGTTCCATCCATGTTGCTTGCTGCAAATAATAGGATTTCTTTTTTTTTTTTTTACCGTTGAGTAGTATTCCATTGTGTATATGTACCACAGTTTTTTGATCCATTCATCTTGATGGGCATTTATGTTAATTCCATCTCTGGCAATTGTGAATAGTGTTGCAATGAACACGGGAGTGCAGATGTCTTTTCAATGTATTGATTTCACTTCCTTTCGGTTTATACCCAGTAGTGGGATACCTGTGTCATAAGTAGTTCTATTTTTAGTTCTCTGCGGAACCTCCATGTTGTTTTCCACCTTGGCTATACCAACTTACATTCCCATCAACAACGAAGGAGAGTTCCCTTTTCTCCACTTCCTTGCTAGCACTTGTTATTTTCTGTCATGTTGATAATAGCCATTCTGATTAGAGTGCAGTGGTATCTTTCTGGTTTTAATTTGCTTTTCTCTGATGATTAGTGGTTGAGCATTTTTTCATGTGCCTCTTTGGCATTTGTGTGTCTTATTTTGAGAAACATCTGTTCAGGTCCTTTGCTCATTTTTTAATTGGGTTATTTGTTTTTTTGCTGTTGTTTGAGTTCTTCATATATTCTGGATTTTAGCCCCTAGTCTGAAGTGTAATTGGCAAACACTTCTTCCAATTCTGTAGGTTATCTCTTCACTTTAATTGTGTCCTTTGCTTTGTGATGCTTTTTAGTTTGATGAAGTTCCACTTGTGTATTTTTGCTTTAGTTGCCTGTGCCTTTGCAGTCTTGTTCAAAAAAGTGCTGCCCACTCCCATTTCTCCTGTGTTTTCTTCTAGTAGTTTCATAGTTTCAGGTCTTAAATTTAGGTTTTTAATCCACTTTGAGTTGATTTGTCTGTGTGTGGTGAGAGATAGGGGTCTAGTCTCAATCTTCTGCCTGTGGGTATCATTTTCCCAGCACAATTTATTGAAGAAGCTGTCCTTCCCCCACTGTATATTTTTGGCACCTTAGTCAAAAATCAGTTGGCTGGGGCCGGCCCGGTGGCTCACCGCTATAGTGTGCCGCTTGGGAAGCGCGGCAGCGCTCCCGCCGAGGGTTCGGATCCCACATACAGACCGGTTCCAGCTCACTGGCTGAGCGAGGCGCGGGAGCAACACCGAGGCTTGCGATCCCGTTGCTGGTCCCGGTCTGGTGTGGGGGCAACACTGAGGGTTGCGATCCATTGCCGGACATGGAAAAAGACAAAAAGGAAAAAAAAAAAAATCAGTTGGCTGTAAGTGCATGGGTTTATTTTCAGGCTGTCTATTCTGTTCCATTGGTCAGTCTGTTTTTTATGCCAGTGCTATGCTGTTTTTGTTACTATAAAAGTTTTTAGCTTATTTCGAAGTCAGGTAGTGTGATGCCTGCTGCTTTGTTCTTTTTGTTTAAGATTGCTTTGACTATATGAGGTCTTTTGTGGTTCCATATACATTTTAAGATCATTTTATCTATTTCTCTAAAGAATGTCACTGGTATTTTGATAGGGATTGCATGGAATCTTAGATCATTTTGGGCAATATGGACATTTTTATATTAATTCTTCCAACCCATGAACACAGGATAACTTTCCATTTATTTGTGTCTTCTTCACATTCTTTTACAATGTTTCATAGTGTTCATTGTAGAGGTCTTTCACCTCCTTGGTTAAATTTACTCCTAGGTATTTCATTTTTTTGGTAGCTATTGCAAATGGGATTACTTTATTTCTTCCCCAGATATCTCATTATTGGCATATAGGAACACTATTGATTTTTGTATGTTGATTTTGTATCCTGTCACTTATAGTGAATTCATTTATTAGTTCTAGTAATTTCTTTTGGTCTATAATACAAAATAATACAATAAGATCATGTCATCTGCAAACAGGGATAATTTGACTTCCTCCTTTTCAATTGTTGCCTTATTGAACTGGCTAGAACTTGCAGTACTATGTTGAATAAGAGTGAGAAAAGTGGGCATCCTTATCTTGTTCCAGATCTTACAGGAAAAACCTTCAACTTTTTATCTGTTCAGTATATTATCTGTGAGTTTGTCATACACAGCCCTCTATTTCTTTTCCTAGTGGTATTTTGTTCCCATTTGCTTTAATGACAATACACTATTTCTATGTATAATTTGCCATCCCCTTATAATACTAAATTTTCAAGGCCAGATCACACAAGAGTATTTCGTCATAGAAGGTATGACTGCAAATCAAAAAAATCTATTCTCAGGCAGAATCATATACCCAGTTCCTAAATAAACATCTCTACTTAAATATTCTATCTTGTCTCTTATCACTCGTACCACCAGCCACCCAGTTGTCTCTCAATCAGGAATTTGGAAATCTGCATCAGTATCTCCTTCCTTCTCAGGCTTTACATCCAAGGAATCACACACACCTGTCATTCCTACTACATAACTATTTCTTGATTCTGCCTTGTTCTCTCTCTCTCCTGTCCCTATCGCTTTTGGACTAAGTCGGGGTCTTCTCTTCTCTTGCTTAAGCGACAAGCCCTGTTTGTCTGCAGCCTCATTTCTCACTGCTTCCCACACTTGGCATTTTACACCCCAGCTGTACCAAAGTACTTACGGTTTCCAAAATATGCCCAACAGTTTTATGTATTTCTCTGCTTGCTTGGAATAAGCTTTCCTACCTTGTTTACTCAGCAAACAAGTGCTCATCTTATAAAACCAAGCTCAGGATTCACCCCTGCACTAAAGCATTTCCTACTTCCCCTCATTCTCTCTGCAGTGCCATCCCTAAACCTAGATTATTTCTTCCTCTGTTTCACTATTCAATCAAACAGTATTTTAAATATATCTACTATTGGCCTTCTAACACTGAATTAGAATCACCGGTGTGTGTGTGTCTACAAGCTCCTTCAGAAACTTATATTATCCCTACAGCCCATTTCCAACACAGAGAACACAGAGGCAAGTCTGGTGTTATTCATGGTCACCAATACGTCCAGTCTACTAGCCTTGCTGTACCCACAGAAGTCTACACTTCCTCACACTCCTTACATATGAGTGGGGCTGAGTGACCTGCTTTGCCCAATGAACTAACAGGTGAAGTGTGTGTCACTTCTAAGCCAAAACACTTAAAAGCCTGTGCATAATTTTTATGCTCTTCCCCTCCAACACCTCTTCTTGACATAGTGGCATAAGGTGGTAGAACCTTACCCTCAATGATTACAGTGAGCAGAACCTCCCTGTCAACTCATGTGGGTCACATGGCATAAAAATTAAACCTTCTTGAAGCCACCGTGATTTAGAGATTATCTGTTTCTAAAACGTGAGCCAGTTTTTCCTAACTAAAGCAATAAGTACTCATCTATATACCAAATCTTTGGTGGGTTGTTACACAGGTGCTTATGAGAGATTTGGAAAAACTCGTTGCATTTCTGGATGGACTGAGAAGACTCTATTATTCTCCCACTTAAAATGATAGCCTCCTGCTATCAAAAACTTCACTATGCAATACAGTTGTTAGGAACTACATAGATTCCAGTAATGAAAAATGCCTGTATTTCCCCTCCTCCATCAAAAACTTCTTCATACGGAGGAAAGGGTATGTGTAAACAAAACAATATTAAAAGTATCACATAAATAAGAAGCCAAAAAATTTTATTTTATTGAATAAAGAAGTTCATTTATAGCTTACACATTTCATAAGAATACAGCTGAAAGATCAATAGCTGAATGGAGGGAAGAAAGCAGTTTATATTTTCAATGTAGAAAATAAGTTTAATTGCTACAGATGTCTTGTAAAATTCCCAGAACAAGGTCTAGCCAAGTTTAGTGTTTAATGGGTTTTTTTTTTTTCTTTTTTTAAGGGATGAAAAATGAGATTCAATATGTGTAGTACTGGTTACAACTAATAACAGCTTGAAAAAATCATGAGACAGAAGCATAAATATAATATAAAAACACAAGAGTTTAAAACCATATCGTAGGAATATTAACTATAACAAGTGGAAAGAAACATTAAAACCAGGAGTGTGTTACACTAGTTCACAACAGAGCTCAGAAGGCAGACCAAAACTGATGCTAGTTAAGGAAAATGGTCTGTTTTTAGGAAGCGTGTCGAGACAGACACCACCACAAAGAAATGTCGACACTGACTATGTGGTCCCCTCTTGTTATTCAGTGAAGTGTCAAAGGTGGAGTGACTGGGTTAACCGCCTAAGCTTTCTCTAACGATTTATAGTATTCCATCAGCACAGTCCACGCCTTGGGAGCCATGAAACCTTCAGGAGGTTTCTGGCCTTCTCGGGCAAGTTTGCGCATTCGTGTTCCTGAAATAAATTCAAAGTCTTCATGACTGAAAGAGAGAGAGATGAAAGAAAATTAGTTAACATTTTTAGAAACTCATAATAGTGAAATTTTAAAAAAGCATTTGTTCCTTCTGTACATATTAGACTAGCTTAATGGAACAAAAAGAAAAACCTGGGTAAAACGTAGTACTTGTGGAAATCAATCTGATTTCAAATTTGTCATTGAATAAAAAACAACAAACTATTGAATATTACATTTTTAGAACAAGGAAAAGAATTTTTAATTGAAATTTTTATTGAGATTATTGTAGAGTCACATGAAATTGTAAGAAATAATACAATAAGATCCTTGCACCCTTACCCAGGTTCCCCCAATAGTAACATCTCGCCAAATTACAGGATATCAGCATGGAAACAATCTACCAATTTTATCCTGATTTCCCCAGTTTTACTTGTATTTGTGTGTGTGTGTGTATTCAGTTCCATACAACATTACCACGTGTAGGTTCATATATCCACCATGGTCAAGTTATAGAACAGTTCCAAAACCACCGTGATCCTCGGGTTGCCCTTTGATAGCCACCCCCAATCTCCCTCCCTCTCTGCCCCTCCTCCACAGCCCCTGGCAACTGCTAATCTAAAACTGGGATAAAAAAAAAAAAAACACTAAATCTAATGTAGCTAGCAGAGATGAAATTTTTTAGGAAGTTTAAATCTGAAAGACTATATGCATAGTGGAACATTAGGAGAAAAACTGAATTTTTTTTTTTTTTTAGCAGCAGCAAGTAAGTAGCAATAATTATTACTCCACTGATAAGCTACCACAGAGGTAGTGTTAATAGTTTTTCTCTTCACACATACAAAAACACACACAAGCCTTTAGACCTCTAAGCACAGAGCTCCTGTAGCTGTGACACATACTGTCTACACGTAATTTCATACTCCTCCCTCAAACATGGGAACCAACCTAGATAGCCAGCCGGGATCCTGCTAAAGTTCTAGGTAGCTCAGATCACGAGGCCTGTTTACTTCCAGTTAGCATCTGTATGTAACGTGCTCTATTTATTATTTGTGGAGTTAACCTGAGGATCCAGTAAAATCATAAACTGTTAAGTGGCCCTTGCTTCTAGAAGTATGCCAGGTATGTTTTAACTAATAATCACACATCTAAGGAATCCACCTGAAAGAAATAATCAGAGAGGCAGACAAATAGCATCCATAAGATAGCTATCTGAAAATTGTTTTATAATATCAAAATACTGTAAATAACCTAAAGGTTGAAAGACCCTAAATAAATTATGGTACAGCCCTGAGTATCACACAGTCATTAAAGTAAGGATGGGATAAAACGTTCATGGTATAATTAATGGTAAGTGAAATAATCAGGCCACAAAACTTTACACACAACACTGCTATGGACCGAATGTTTGTGTCCCCCAAAAATCTGAACATTGAAGTCCTAATTTCCAATGTGATGGAATGTGGAGGTGAGGCCTTTGGAAAGAAATTAGGGTTAGATAAGGTCATGAGAGTAGGGCCTGAATGATGGGATTAGTGCTCTTACAAAAAGAGGAAGAGACACGAGTTCTCTCTCTCTCCCATGTAAACACACGGCAAGAAGGTGGCTGTCTGCACACTAGGAAGAGGGCCCTCACCAGACAATGAACCTGCTGGTACCTTGATCCTGGACAACCCACCCTCCAGAACTGTGCTCACCACTTTAATCAGGGAACCTATATAAAATCTTCCTAGCCTGATTCATTTAGTCTACCTATAGGCTCTTGGGTTGTCAACTCACTGGGAATGGGCTCCAGACCAAGAAAGAAGTATCATGATTTCTTTAGTGATCCAGATTGTGCACCAAGTTTCTGGTCTTTCCTTCTACTTTTCTGATTTTTATTATCTGTGTGCTTAATAATCCAACTGCTCACAGGTCTTGTGAGTCTTGGTCTTGGTTTTATTACCACCAGCCTCTAAGCATCTCCTACACCTGGCCTCCCCCTATGCCTGACCACTACTGTCAGTTCCTAAGACCAACCTAACTCTTGATCCTGGGTCTAGTTCTACCTCTTAGACTTACTGCTGGCCTATGCTGGCCTTTCCCAACTCCTCAGTGAGATACCAGGACTTTAATAAATGCTCCACTGCCCTTTGAAACATGTCTAAGAGTTTTACTCTAGAATACTACACATATAGAATATGAGCATAAAATAGTGTGACTTGACTAGTCAGTCACCGGGAAATCAATATCCATGCTTCATAATCCCATCTCTAACTGTTAAGCAGAAAGGCACTACTCCTTGAATCCAGGCACGCAACCTCTTCCCTTAGTCACCCTGTATGCTCTTCCTGTTCCCCTCCATTACCAGAAAGAAAGACATACATATGCATTCAACTCAATATTTCAGCAGCTCTCATCTTCTTAGAGAAAACATCTTTTAAATGTCTATACAAAATTATCATAGAAATCAATTGTTTCAATTTAAAAAAATAAATTTTTAAAAAAGTTATCAAAGATGATCAATGAAAAGGAAAGGTTAACAGATACTGTTTTAAACCAAGATGGTTTGACTCAAATAGTTTGTATCTGGGGGTTACATCCCACATCTATCATCTGTTCAATGCATAAGAAAAGTCAAGTCTACTGTAATGTACTGGCCCATGCAGTTGGGCTGGTTATCAGAGCTGATACATGAAGTAGGCTATCATCTTTCTCTTACTTAAATAACTACAACTTAAGGGGAAAAACAAAATTAACTGAGGCTAGGAAAGGAAGACAAGCTATATGAGAGGAGAGAAGTCAAAAAAAAAAAAAATCAGGAAAGTTTGGAGTTAGAAACATAATTTGTAAATTTACCAACACTAAAATAAAAACTGAGTTTGCAAAAATGGATACACTCTCCAAAGAAAGAAGATCCAGCAAAAGGAAAAGCATTTCTTAAAGGGGTAGGAAGAGAACCTAGATAATCATATGGAGTCATGGAAGAGGAGAAATTTTAAAATGTTAAGGCAACAGGGCCGGCCCGGTGGCGCACTGGATAAGTGCGCCGCTTGGGAAGCACGGCAGTGCTCCCGCCCGAGGGTTCGGATCCCACATACAGACCGGTTCCCGCTCACTGGCTGAGCGAGGCGCGGGAGCAACACCGAGGGTTGCAATCCCGTTGCCGGTCCCCGGTCCGGTACAGGGGCAACACTGAGGGTTGCGATCCGTTGCCGGACACAGAAAAAGACAAAAGACAAAAAAAAAAAAAAAAATGTTAAGGCAACAAAGCAACTAAGGAATATGACCACGAGAGATTAAAAAACAAAACTGAACTTAAAAATCAGAATTTAAATCTTCCTCAATGGAAGAGTTTTAATAAATGATGAAAGAAAGAGATGGAATGGTCAAACAACAGAAATAGAGTGGAGGAAAGGTGATTTTTTTTTTTTAAGGAAAGGGGGAGTTCTTAGCAAATGTATTGGCAGAAGAAAAGAATGACAAGAATGAGAAAAGCGAGAAGGATGAAAGCCAGGAGAGAAACAAAGATGGGGGAGATAGTCTGGGATGAAGAATACTGGGATTTGACAAAGAGGCAGCTCAGGAGTGAAGGAAAAGAAGAAAGGGAAGGCGAAGAGAAAGGGCAGTGATCTGGAGTTAGAGAAAGATGAGCTCATTGATGCAGGATGGCCTCAGCCTTCTCACTGAAGATGTCATGCCGCCTCTGAAGGTGGCATCAACCTGTGTGGGGATGAATTTATAGTAGAATCCATCAACACAGTTAGCTGACTTTATCTCCAGGCCAGAGAGCTTACACCTCAGGGCAGGGCTCAAGGGTGTTGAGATGAGTAGCTATGGAGACATCCAGATAACTTTCCAACTGTGTCTAAAAATGCTCACTCCAACCTGATGTAAAATTGGTTAGTTGGCCAAGAATCATTTGACAAAATATTGATTGAATGTTTCAGTTCCCTAGGAGGTCACTGACAGCTCCCTAAATAAGCTTCATTGAGGAAAATTATGACCCTAGAGCTTCTGGCCATGTTAATTTTAAACTTTGGTTTCAAAAAGCAAAAACTCATGCCACACATAAAGTGCTTGTTCTTAATGACAATGAGAAGGAAGGAAGAGAGCAGCTTGCTGGATGACTCTGCCTTAACTTCTTTAATGAAAGGAAAAAAGCCAGACCAATTAAAATCCTTTCTTTCCCCAGAATGCCGAACTGTCTGAAATCCAGAAGTTTGCTTGCATTCCTTCTAAAATTGCATTTTTAAACTGAGATCCCTGGGTACCTCTTTTCCTGAAGCTATTTCACACTCCATCTGTCCCGCATGCCACAAGCATTTCTTCATCACATGAAACGGGAGTTTCTGCTTCCACATGGTGGTGTTTACACTGCACCCCGGCTATAGAAAACACATTTCCCTCTGCTTCATACTTGGATTTCTCTCTCTTTCACATAAGGATTTTTTTTTTTTTATCAGCTGCTAGGTTCAAGGACTTGACAAAAGAATCACTATCTGAAATTAAATTATATTTTTCATAGGTGCATCTTTAATTGGACATCATTTTACAAAAATAACTAAATCAAATAAAATTGAGGAATTGCTGGAATGATCTAAAATTAGCTCTGAACTTTACCTGTGAGTAATCAGGAATCTGCCAGAAGCAGAAAAGACTACTAAATAAATGAGTTTGGGCTTTCACTACAAAGCAATTCTAATTAGGGGCATTTCATAACACTAGTTAACCAATCTTCCATGGCACCTGGAAAAAGAAACACGTATGTTTTTATTTTTTTCCTTTTCAAAACCACTTGGTTACAGAATCTTATAATCTATAGCAGACAGAATGCTAGCTCTTAAAAAAAAAAAAAAGGGTAGGGGTTAGAACAGCAGACAGGGGGAAAAAAAAAAAAAAAACCACAACATCTAGCAGACTATGTGGGACTCTTAATAACACACTAACCACATGTGGCCAGCATCTTGACAAACTCCAAAGTACAATGACTCCTGGCCACTGAAGATTTTAAATCTTTACAGCCATCTGCTGTCCCTCAGTCCCCATATGTGTCCGTCAGAGACAGCAGGACACGTTGTTCACAAGGACAAGAGCTGGGGTCAGCAGATGGCCCTTCAAATATATCTTTTGAAAGTTCATATTCAATTAGACCAGCTTTTTTAAAACTCCTAACTAGATGATAAGTGATTCAAGGAAGCAAAGGAAAATTTCTTCTTTGACGTAACTAATAATGGTGATAACTTACAAGTGAATCTAATGAAGTATTTTAGGTCTAGTTAACCTTTTCATCTAATTTGAAAGCAGGTCATACATTATACACTATACATGAAAACACTAAGAAGTCTTAAGACTGAGGTTAAAAATTGTATCTTCAAGACCAGATAAACAGTTATTTATGGCTTCCTTTCCAGGTACTAAAAAGCACTGGTTGACATCATACATGACAAATTTAACGATTTTTATTTTCAAACCAAAGACCAACTGAAATACACGAAAAATTCAATTACCTAGAATCGTATTAACCAGTCCTTAATTCATTATGTGTTCCTCCCAACACCCCAGTCTCATAAGTAAAGGCTAGAGAACCGCTCCTATTAGACATTCAGTCAAATAATGAATTTCCAGCCTTTATAATAAATAAAGCCTAAAGACCGCTCCTATTAGACATTCAGTCAAAGAATCCATTTCCAGGGTTGTCCTAAAATGTACTACAGAATCAACTTGATTTCCTTTACCATAAAGGGTAATGAGATCTATCATCTACCACAGTGTATAACAGGGGTTTTTAACTGAGTGCCAATGGACGGGTTTCAAAAAGATCCATAAATATCTTGATGTACAAAATTGGGAGCTTCTATGCTTTGAACTGGGAAAAGGTACATCATTTTTCAACTACTGACAGAAGTCTCTGATTACTCAAAAATTAACCTCAATTTTCAGAAAGCTAATCCCAGAAACTCTCAGATACCCAATCATCCAAATAAAGTTATCTGGTATGAGACATATGGCTAAATATTGGTCACATTATGACTCCCTTCTCATCAGACTGCTGTGGCCTATTTTGAGCAGCACATTGAGGTCCCCAGGTGCTGCTTCCTGTATAATGCCCTTAACTGAAGACAGGTTATATAGACAGAAATAATACATTTTCAGAGTGTTTTAGGAAATGGTAGCCCAAACAGCTTAATTATTCATGAGTTAACCAGAAAATTAAATGAACCCATGTACTGAATTATAGATAACAAGGACATCACTCTACCTACATTAAATAAATTCCTTTATATTTATCATTAGGATTTCTTTGTTCATTATTTGCTTTCTACTGTTGAGACATATGCAACTATCCTTGTTTATTTACAGAACAGTACTTCTAGTAACCTCAAAATGCCCAGCTCAGCTCCAAATACAAAAGTAAAAAAAAGTCTCTGAAGTTTAAAAAAAAACCCTATTTTGACTTGTTAATAATGATAAGATAACCAAGAAGAACGTAAGGTCCCAAAACATACCAATACTGCTATAAATCAATGATTCTCAACAGAGATGATTTTGCCACCCTATCTCCCCCCTCCCCTGAGCAAACATCCTACAACGCACAGGACAGTCTCCCCAGAACAAAGAATTGGCCAAAATGCTAATAGTGCTGAGGTTGAAAAACCCTGCTAAATGGCAAGCTAATAAGAAAGAAATAAGAAGAAAATAAGAAAGAAATTCTGGTTTGATATTTTATAATAAAGTAAATCCCATCCTCACTCCAAAAGGGCAGAAAACAAGAAAAATTAGAAGATCATACAGTCACAGAAAAACAGAAAAGCAGAAGTAAAAACATCAAGACATGAGACATCTCACTTGTGGCTATTTCCTCCTAGAACTCTTTACAGTAAGAAAGAGGTCAATGACTGGACACAGCACAGCTGTACAGTCTGAAGGGCGATCATGGCCAGGTCTTAGTAGCGTAGCATTTGAAGGTACTGAGGTAGACAAACTATGTTCTCAGGGGAAAGGAGTGGGAAGAAATGGCACATGCAGATGCTACTTGCCTTCAGTAATACCTTAGGACATGCACACGCTGCGAGGAAGCCTCTTCCACAGCATGGAGGGGGCCCTCACAGCTGCTTCATTCAACCCTGTCTTGCACACCACAAGCACTGGGACATACGGCACAGTACAGTACCAGACACTAAACACAGGAGCCATTAAAACGCTCACAAAGAACTTCTAATAGTATGAAAAGATGCTCATGAAATGTACATAAACTAAAAAGCAGAAAACAAAATGCTACTACAAATTCCGTTATGCTCAACTGTGTTAAATGAAACACCTGAAAAAAAGCAAACCGCACAAAAATATTGGTGATGGCGTATCTTTTCAAATGCTTTCATAATTTTCCTGAAACATATTTTTAACTGCTTGACTGACCTCTTAGGGGGAACTCACTCCATTCACCCCTTATTCACCCAAGAATGCATCAAAATCAGGGTACCCCACTCACTTACAAAGAACGAACTTTCTAGGAACAAAGGTTTTTAAGAGTGAGCACACATGACAGAGGCCTATTTTCCTTCCACCAAGCTAGATTATTAACAGCACTTTGTATTGTTCTACAGGGAAACCTAGACTAATATGAGGATACTTTAAAAGGTTCATGGAAAAATAGAATTAAAAGGTAATATGAATCTTTCCATGACTACATGTACATTTCCATGTCATCTATTTCCATGGTCAAGTCTGGTCAGGGCTTTGAGAGAAGAATTAGACCTTTGGCCTGCTTTGGTTCAAGGCTACTTTCTTTGCCTTGCTGGCATTTAAAAAAAAATAAATAAGCCTTCCATGTGTTCTATTCCAGCTCACTAGAATTCTACAGTGGGGCCAAAGCCCCGGAGCTTGCTCTGTCTTACATGGTTGATTACTGCTCAATGCATATTTCCCCTTACCCACACCTTTCTCTCAGATGTTACTGCTGGGTTTTACAGTGAATATACTATAACAACATCTTCTTAATGGTGTTTTATGTATCATTCCTAGTATTAACCATCGGAAAAAACTCACTTCTATATTATTTCTAGCTTCTCACCTCTCCAGAATGTTTTCAAAACAGGGAATCTGTAAAAGGATGAAGACAAATAATGTACATTTCCAGGGCATCTATTTCATTACTGATTGAAAGAAGCCACCATAAAAATTAGGGAGAAAATGATCATCTTCTATTAGAAGAAAAAACACTTGGAGTAAAATACATATAATCTTTTATCAACAGTTTTATGAAATGTAAAAGCAGAATCAGAGTCTTGCCATCGGAACACTTTCAGAATCAAAATATTTGTTGTTACAGAAAACTCAAAATTTACATTGCATAAAATAATGATGCTGTGAGAAACCCTAACCCTACACAAATTCCATCACATTTTCATACCTACAGTTCTTTCCAATAAAAACCCTTACCCATCACCTCTGGAATTTTACAGGAGGAGATACTGAACTAAACTGGTTTTGTTGTTGTTTGCTTTTGAAATGGGGAAGGGGTTTAGGTTTATGTATTTGGTAAGGAAGAAAACCTAGCCTTCATTTAATATAGCAATTATACTACAAGTCCTGCTGATTGTGCCTCCTAAAGATGTCTTGAGTCAATCCATTTCCTCCAATCCCCCTGTTGCAACCCACCCAAACCTAAGTTATCATTAACTCTTGCCTGTACTAATACAAGCCTTCACGCTGGCCTCCCCTTCTGTCTTTCTCTGTCATTTTTATACTTTTATGTTCCATGTAGATAGTGTCAAACTTGTCTTTAGCTTTAATAACACTCCAAGTACAGTTACTTTGTAATCTATGTCTAGTAACTGTAGTATGTGAAGTCTCAGCAGGTCTGCTTCTGCTGAGTGTAGTTTCTGTTTTTCCTGCTTATGGTGCTTTGTTTACTTGTATACTTTGTCATCTTTGACTGCAATTGTTCATTAAGTTTATATAATTATTTGTAGATAAGTCAAGGCCTAGGACAAAGGTGGAGTTAGAGAGAGTTTATGTTTGCTTCTGCTGAATGCTTAGAGGCATGCCTAGTCAAGAACCACCTAATGCTAATTTCAAGGCTTAAGGGTTTGATTTGCTGTTGTTGTTTTTGTTTTCTGTGTTTGTTTTGCGTCAATATCATCCAGGCAATGAGTTTGGCCCATCTATACAGAGCCTAAAGCTCGATGTTCTGCTCATAGCCTCCTGGGATAGGAGAATGAATGAGCTTCACTTCAGGTTCTCCTTACACTTAGGGTGGGAGGAAGTCCCAGCTGAATGAATGAGAGTGTCTCCTGTTGGCCTCCCCACCTTATCAGATCGAGAGTTGTGTTTTCTGTCCCTACTTAACATTATGAGGACATGAAAATCAATACTGAAGTTTGCTAGGCCCACCAGGGCAAAAGCAGCTTGAAGCTCAGCTTACCTTGAGTTCTAACATTCACTTAAGGATCTGGCCTTATACTCCTTATCATTATCTTGTCAGTTCGATAATACTTTCATGAAAATGTGTTTTATGCAGCATTTTTAGTTAATTTCTCATTAGAGTCCATCTGTAAATCTATCCTACCTCACTATCAGAAACTTGAATTTTTTTTATCCAATCCACACTATAACACCACTGTCTTTTAAAAATTCAAATCTAGGGCCGGCCCGGTGGCGCACTGCTACAGTGCGCCGCTTGGGAAGCGCGGCGGCGCTCCCGCCGAGGGTTCGGATCCCACATACAGACCGGTTCCCGCTCACTGGCTGAGCGAGGAGCAGGGGCAACACCGAGGGTTGCGATCCCGTTGCCGGTCCCGGTCCGGTACGGGCGCGACACTGAGGGTTGCGATCCGTTGCCAGTCACGAAAAAAGACAAAAAGACAAAAATATAAAAATAAAAATTCAAATCTATCTTAATTCCTACCTTTCAAAGAATTGCCTTATCTGACCCCCTGACTATCTCATCATCCTACTTTAACTCTCTGTTCTACTCCACCTTAGACTTCTTTCCAAACCCTCTATAATCTTTCTCACCAGAGGACCTTAGCATGTGCTGATTCTTTCATCCAGAATGCTATTACAATAGTCCCCCAATTATCCGCTGCTGTGATTTTAGTTACCCATGGTCAATTGTGGTCTGAAAATATCACAGTATTTTGAGAGACAGAGCCCACATTTACATAACATTTAGTATTACAGTATACTGTTACAGCTGTTCTATTTTATTATTAGTTATTGTCATTAATCTCTTGCTGTGCCTAATTTATAAATTAAATTTTATGGGGGCTTCCAGTCAAGATGGCAGAATAGACAGTCCCCAGCATCACTCTCAACCAATTTACAATTATAAAAAAGCAACGACAGCCAAGCTGGGGCCACTAGAGCTCAGGGGAAGAGGAAGTGAGACCTACAGAGTTCATGAAGGCAGGAGAAGCCACAATGAGAGAAAGAAAGGATTGCTCCTACCATTTCAAATCCTGGCCACTTCAAGGCTGGCCTGGTGAGCACTCAGAACAAGATCTGGCAAAAGCCAAAGCTGTGCCCTTCAGATGAAGTTGCTTGGAGGCTGCAGGGAAGAAGAGGGCCTTGGTGGCCCTCAGGCCAGCAGGACCACTAACAAAGTTCCCGTAGACCCATACGGGAAATAAGGAACCACAGCAACTGAAGAAAGGAGCCACTCAGAGGCCATTAAGTCATCCCAAGGGACCAGCACACGGTCTATCCCATGGGAAGTGTTTGGAGTGCAGGTGGTGGGGGACATGGGCCACTGGGAGAACACTGGGCACAGCAAGGACAGCTGATCTTCCCTCCAATCAGCACAGGCCCACTCTATGTACACTGGTCAGGAATAGAGATCTGCTGGGAGTGTTTTCTGAAAAGACTGAGGTCCAGACCAGAGTTTCTACACAATTCAGGTGTACTAGATCTCAAAAAACATGGAAGTACCTACAAAGTTAACCATTAAGGGCTGGCACCGTGGCTTATTCAGGAGAGTGCAGCACTGGGAGCACCGAGGCCATGGGTTTGGATCCTACATGGGGATGGCCAGTGCGCTCACTGGCTGAGCATGGTGCGGAACACACCGTGCCGAGGGTTGCAATCCCCTTACCGGTCAAAAAAAAAAAAGTCAACCATTAAAACCTGAGCTGCACAAAAAGCCTTCCCCAGGGAATCAGCAGCAAAGCAGCAATTTAGCTCAACCACAGACCTCAAGTGCTGGTCCCCACAAGAAGTTCCCCCATTTTAGAAATAAGCAAAGGACAACAAGTTAGTCCCAGTGCAGAGTATAAGCGGTGGGAACAGCAAGTAATCCAACACAGAACTGAAAGAAAAAACAAAACACCCACCACAGACCAAACTTTGATATAAACTAGTAAAGGTCTCACTTCACCAAAGAACACCTATAAAACCTCGAAGGACTGGAAGCCTCCTGGGCCCCCAAACCAGAGAGGAGGGAAGGTCAGGGACCTTGGCCACGTTCCCACTCCACCACCACCCCCCGACACACACAACCAGCCCAGGAAATGCTCCAGGCTCCTAAGTCAGGGTGGTCGGGGACCGAGATCCTCGGCCATGTCGCCCTGACACCCACACCCAGCCCAGCAACAACCATCGAGCTGCTACAGGAAACACCCTGGGCTCCTGAGCTGGGGCTGTGGGGGGCCGAGGGCTTTGGCCACACACACCACCCCCCGACATCTGCAACCAGCCCAGCAATCACCACCATAGCAAGGAATTTGGCTGCATTGTGTCCATGCCCTTGGACTTTGTGGAAGGAGGGACTTAAGAGTTGTGAACCAGAGTATCTGGCAGAAGAAATTTCTAAGCAGCAAAGCATTAAGGAAGCTTCATGGTTGCTTTTAAGAGCCTACTCTGAGTTACGGTGGCAAAATCATGATGTAAAGCCAGAATTTAAAAGGGAATCAGAGCATAAAGATTTGGAAAATTTGCAGCCTGGCCATGGCTGCAAAGAAATGGAGAGCCAGCGAACAATGCAAGGGTGAAGCAGATAAACTGGTTGCTAAAGACATTATCTTGGTGGTGAGGCAGTCAGATGCTAATAGCATAGAAAATGAGAGGAAGGCCCTGCAGGTATTTCAGAAGTCTGGAAGGGTGCCCCACCCATCACTGACCCTGAGGCTTAGAAGGATTGAGTTATCCTGGAGGACAGACCTGGGTGCCTCGGGATCCTGCTCCCTGCATCCCAGCTGCTCCGGCTGGAGTGGCCCCAAGTGTGGTTTGTGCAGCAGCCCTGGAGAGTAAAGGCCTGAAACCTCAGTGGTGTCCACATCGTGTTAAGTCTGCAGGCCGGCAGGACATGAGAGCAGTGGAGGCATGGCAGCCTCCACCCAGATTCCAGAGGATGTATGGAAAAGCCTGGGGGCCCAGGCAGAGACCTGCCGCAGGGGTGGAGCCACTGCAGAGATCATCTACTAGAGCAATGCCAAGCAGGAATGCTGGGTCACAGCCCCCATAGGGAGCCCCCACCAGGGAAATGTCTAGAAGAGCCAAGGCAACAGGGCTGCCGCCAGGACCCCAGAACTGCAGGGCCACTGGCAATGTGCAACACCAGCCTGGAAAAGCTGCAGGCACCAACGCAGCCCTGGGCTGTGCCTGGCAGAGCTGTGGGGATTGGGCTGCCCCATGCTTTGGGGGCCCAGATGCCCAATTGTGCCCAGGATGCAGGACTTGGAGTCAAAGAACATTATTTTGGAGCTTTAAGACATAATGTCTGGCCTGCTGGGTTTCAGACTTGTTTGGGGCCTGTTTTTCCTTTCTTCTGGCCTATTCCTTTTGGAATGGGAATGTGTACACAATGCCTGTTTCACCATTGTATCTTGGCAGTAGATAAATTTGGTTTTGTTTTTCAGGTTCACAGGTTGCTTTTAAGAGCCTACTTTTGGAAGGCTCTTAAAAGGACTTTTGCTTTTTGTCTCAGATGAGACTTTGGACTTTTAAGTTGATGCTGGAGCAAGCTAAGATTTTGGGGACTGTTGGGATAGAATGATTGTATTTTGTATGTGAGAGTGACTTGAGTTTTGGGGGGCCAGGGGCGGAATGATGGAGTTTGGATGTGCTGTCCCTCCAAAACTCACGTGGAAATTTGATCTCCAATGTGGCAGTGTTGGAAACTGATTGAGTCATTGGGGCAGATCCCTCATGAATGGATTAATGCTCTCCCTGGGGGAGGAGGGAGTAATGAGTGAGTTCTCGCTCTATTAGTTCCCGCAAGAGCTTGTTGTTTATAGGATCCTGGCACCTCCTCTCTGTCTCTCTTGCTTCCTCTCACCATGTGATCTGCTTGCACCTGCCAGCTTTTCTGGCATGAGTAGGAGCAGCCTGAGGCCCCTGCCAGATGCAGCTGTCCCAGAATCGTAAGCCAAATAAACCTCTTTCCTTTATAAATTACCCAGTCTCAGGTATTCTGTTATAGCAACACAAAACGGACTAAAACAGACTATAATATTCCCTTCTTCACCAAGGGAATATCTTGGAGCTCAGTCCAAACATCACTTGCTCCAGGAAGCCATTCCTGATATCCTAGACTTGGTCAGACAAGTGCCAGCAGTTTCCCACATTCCTCTACAAAGCACTTACCATCCTTAATTGTGTTATCAGTGGTTTGTCTGTCTTCTTCCCTAGAATTTAAGTCCCATGAGGGCAATGGCAATATCTGCCTCTTTCCAACTATAAGTGCCCACACCTAGCAATGGCATGTGCATTGTAAAGATTTAGTAAGTAGTAAATAAGTGAAGAATGCATAGCAAAGTCAAAGTTTTCTACTAATTTCAGTGTAAGATATTGACTCTGAAACAAGATGCAGTATACGTAAAATATAATTTCATTTTTGAAAATATACATAGTAATACCACCTACCCCTAATTATGATTCAAATGTGTATTAAAACAAAGGCAACACAATAGATTTTAAACTAGATCTTATCTATAATAGTCATGAAGCAATTCCCCACAATAAAATGAGTGCAAAATCTACAAGTACAGGATGAGACTCACCAGTAAATACATGCAGTTATAGTCAGACTTTTACAAGTTTTCAAAAGAAACATCAAAAGTAATAAAAAAGCAAAGCATTTTATGAATTAATGGAAAAGTTCCCAAATACCCTAACAGAAATACTTGTGTATTACAAAGACTATGTGGCAAGAAAGGGAAAGAAAAGAATGCACACGAGAAGTATTTCTACGGGGAACATGACAAGATTTGGAGGTGAAGAGTGAGGTAAAAGGATAAAGGACTTTAAGGTTCTATATAAAGGGAAGAACAAATATCTAAAGAAATTTAAGATCTGGAGATATTATGAGGGTAAAGGTAAAGTTGGTTCCAGGCATTTTAAGTAATATCAAGAAATCTAAGTAGGAATGTCCACTAGTGTGGCAGGCAAAATTCTAAAAGGGCCCCAATGACCTTTGCCCCCTGGTGTTATTACCATGATATGTTTTTGCATGGCAAAAAAGATTTTGCACATGCAATTAAAGTCACTAATCAGTTGACCTTAAAATAGTAAAATTATCTGGGCGGGCCTAACCTAAGCACTTGAGCCCTTTAAAAGCAAAGAATTTTACTGACTGGTAGCAGAAGGGTTGTCAGAGAGATCTGATGCGTGACAGGGATTCAATGTGAGGGAGGTTCTACTGCTGAGATGGAGGGGCCCACGAAGAAGAACCTAAAGTAGCTCTAGAAGCAGAGACTAATCCTTAGCCAATAGCCAGTATAAAGACAGGGACCTCAGTTCTACCACTATAAGGAACTGAATTCTGCTAACGAGGATCAAATTGGAAGTGGATTCTTTCCACAGCCTTCACATAAGGGCCCATCCTGGCCTGAGAATCCTGTCAAACCCACCAGTCTTCTGACCTAAGGAACTGTGTGTGAGGTAACAAGCAGGTGTGGTTTTAAGCCATTAAAGTTTGTGGTGATTTGTTACATGGTGATAGAAACTAATACAATTAGTAACTGGGAAACACTGACATATGGGTTTAAGAGTCACTGTATAGAAACCACAGGAATAGATGAGCTCTCCTGCAGAAAGTATATAACAGAAGGGAAGAATATCTGAAAAAGCCTTAAAGGATACCTATGATTAGAGTGTTTTTAAAACTGACACTAACAGTACATGATTTAAGGTGTACTCTAGCATTAAAAACATAAAAGAAATACTCTACTGAAAATGTGGAAATCACCAAATGACAAACATTTATGTCTACCTAGCCCTTCATTTATCCCTTTCTACAAAGCACTGTCATTCATATGTACCCTGTGTCTCTTTTTTTGAGTCTGCTATTTAAATAATCTGAGTAATTTTGCATTTATCTCCTCAAATACAAAGATTTACTTTATAAAAGAGGAAAAAAGTACCAGTAAGAGAACTGAATTATCTCTGAAAGTTTGTTTGCAATATCTGAAAGAATGGGCTTTAACCCTGTAGTCCTAGAACTAAATTTCCTTGAATCACTATTACAGCTAATTTGAACCTCCTTACCTTCCTAAATGTAAACAGATGATTTTTATCATAACTCCTACCCATAATAGGAAGATTTCATGCCTTAAGTATTCATAAAGTTTCTGTTTTTTCCCCTAAGCCTTGTCTTACACTGGTATTTAATCAAATCAAAAGTACAAAATCATTAATAACAAAAAAGCTGGCACTGAGTAACATCCATTAATCAAACATAAGGCAACCTCATATGTGCATAATTAATAACTGTTTTCTCACTACATCAAAGGCTATTGCCTTGCCCTAAAATTTTAATCACTTTCCAACATATTCTCATGAACTTAATTATATTTGAACACAAATATAAAAAGTTAGAAAACTAAGGCAGTTTTAAACCAAGTTACAACTTATTAAGATTTGGTAACCCGAAAAAAATTCCAAGAAAACAAGCCACTCATGCAACTAATATAGAATTCATCTTTGGAAAATCTTATGAGAACTGATGTAATTACTTAGCTTTTGAATGATTAAAAGAGAGACTTAAAGCAATACTACACAGATTTAACAAAACATCAAAGTTATCAAGGGCTTACCAGCACACCGGTCAACCACATACAGATGAGTTTTAGGGTCCTGCATGTGATTAAACCAGCTGATCATGCAAAGAGGCCACAGTAATGAAACATATCAGCACAAAAAGTGTAAAAAAAAGAAAACCTCAACTCTTTTTAGTTTTGTTTTCTTAACTCATCATAATGGAAACTTACCTAAGATTTAAGTATTTAGCCACTAACAGAATGATTTATGATTTTTTATTTCTCTCTTCTTGCTCTCCCTTGCTTCTATATAAGTTACTCAACACAGTTAATTCTAACTTTCAGAACAAGATTATGCTCACAATCTTTTCTACACAAACTAAACAGATATACTGCACACTGAGAGAAAAGTAAAACATTGCTGGGCCCAGCATTCCATCGCTGACACTGTATGCTTTATAGACTTGTAGGAAGGCCTTGCTATCTTCCCTCAGGGGTTTTAGGGTGGGAACATTTAAGAGAATTACCAATATGTAGGCATCTCCCCAGACTAAGTGATTAGAATCTTTGACAATGGCATACATAATTTTACCACAAAAGGGGAGGACTGTACCCAAAACTTTTTTTACTTTCCTTAATAATTTAGTTTTAAGGTTTCACCTTTTGTGGTAATATAGCTCAAAGTTTATTATAATTGCTTTTTTCTTAAAATTCTTTTTTAAAAGCTCCTAAGGCACCCACCCTTTGGTAGAAAAAGTCAATTTACAACTCTTAACACATCACTTTTATAGCTGCATTTTTTAGACAGTGAAATTGTAGCGTGTATGTATGTGCATAGTCATGTGCCACATAGTGACTTTTCAGTCAACAACAGGCACATACAATGGTGGTCCTACATATTTTTACTGTACCTTTTCTATGTTTAGACACAATATGAGTACTTATCATTGTGTTACATTTGCCTGCAGTATTCAATACAGTAACATGTTGTACAGGTTTGTAGCCTAGGTGTGCAGTAGGCTATACCATCTAGGTTTGTGTAAGTACCTCTTATGATGTTCGCACAAAGATGAAATCACCTGACTATGCATTTCTCAGAATGTATCCCCATTGCATAGAAGTATATATACACACATATATGCACATACATATACACACATACGAGGGTATTTCAAAAAGTTCATGGAAAACACCAAGGTCAGGTGTTCAGATCCCCATACCAGCCAGTTGCCAAAAAAAAAAGAAAAGAAAACTCAGGGAAGGATTCATATTATCTTTTAAATCCATTTTACCATGAACTTTTTGAAGTACACTTGTACATACAGATATAAATATATAATTTTTAAAGGAGAAAAAGCCCACATGATTTAGAATTATTTCTAGGTGTTGGCAAACCTGATTTTGTACAGGGTAAAAATATTCTGTTTTGTTACAAATTCTTCTTCTGGTGTGGTTCAGAAATAAACCAGAATCTGGGCCACATTTCAGATCTTCAGAAAACATAGACTAGCAGAGCTCCTGTCTTCAATTCCACAGCTGGGCCACAGGGACAGCTGGGAGTCCTTTTACACTTGCTGCACCGGTTACGAAAGCCTTTTCTGTTCTCACTCAACTGTCATAAGACTTCCCTGTATTTTAGCTATGGTTTATCACTCAGAAAAGCCTGCTATCACCTAAAGGTGTGCGCTGTCTCCAGAACTATTTATGTTATTAAATGAAAAACCAACAAGTCCCCCCATTTTCCACTGATAACAACAGTATTTCTTTATCCAGACACCGTATCATTTATCTCAAAATTAAACGATAACAAACTTTATGTCCCTATTAGAAATAAGAGAATGTGGTTTTAATTTTTAAGAGATTTCTTTTTCTTTCTTGTCCTCACCATTACAAAATGGGCCACACCAAATAAGGACATAGGATCACAGTCAGCATGATTCCTAAACACGAAGCCAACTATAAAGTGCCATAGGATAAAGAATGAGAGTTTTCAAATTAAAGTTTTCTAGGCCGTAGTCAATTTTCAGTTAGTACCTCTCAGTAGAATTGACATTGATAAAAATGTAAATTAAATAAAATTATATGTTTTACTTGCTATGTGAATCATAAGTTGTACTAAAAAAAAAAACAGGTGTACTAAATAAAGGTTAATCAGCAAAACGACTCTCATATACAAGCACCTACTAAGGTGTAAAAATAACTAAGTGCTACAGATGGTGGAAAGGACTACAGATTTTGAGTTGGGAGGGAATCACTTCATCCACTACCACCATCCCAAAGAGATGGAAACAAGGACAGAAAAGACTTAGGAAACTCAAATCACACAGCAAGAATGGGGTTAGAACCCATAACTTCAGATTCTACAGTTTCATGATACCACTTTAAACTTAACTCTAATATCTATACTACCTATAGATATTACCTATAGTTAGAATTTAATACAATTTTGTCAAAGGAAGATAGATATATGCTCAATACCGATAATTTGTACTAAAAGTTTTATTTTTCACCCCTCCTAAGATCTTTGAAGAAAGAGGTTGTGCTGTTAGTGATTAGGAGCACAGACTCTGGTTCAATTGCTGGGCTGCCATTTACCAGTTCTGGGACATTACACAAGTTATTTGATCTTTATGTGCCTCAGACTACTCATCTACAAAATGGGGATAACAGCACCTATCTTATACATTGTTGTGGGAGATAATTTAATACCAGTAAATAATTAGGACAGTGCCTGTCATATAGTGATTGCACAAATATTACCTAAACTCTCTCTCCATACATAGATGCCTTGGGTTTACAGAAGTAATCATCACTAAGTCCTTGGACTACTTCTATATGTTCAGTAAGCTACAGAAGACCGTGGTAGGCATAAAAATGTCAATACTGCCCTTAAAGACTTCACAACAAGATTCCTGAAACCATAAACCATAAAACTAGATTGAATTATTATTTCTAACTTCTAGAATATTGAGAAATTAGCTTCCTGGGTTTCTCTGAAACCTTTCTCTGAAAAGGATACAACAAAGCCTGTCACCAGTATAGCTGTTTTTAATACATGAGACAGTACACTAAAGCCCAGGAAGCAGCACAGACCTCAGAGTGTTTACAGATTTGAGCAGAGGATATAAAACTTACTGTTCAGAGTCATAGTAGTCCATACGCTTCTTTTTCTTGTTGTAAGCTGCAACTCGAAAGGGAACTATTTCCAAGGTGATTAGGCCAGGGGCCATTGTCAGCACTTTGGCACCATGAGTTGGCTCATAAAGATCTTTCCCTGTTTCTGGATGAGGCATGCCAGCAGGGTCTCGTCCAACAATGTAAAAATTGGCTCCTGCAACCATCCGTGCTCTGCAATGCCATTGGACCTGGAATAAAAGTGTTCGTTTTAGATAACAATGCTTTTATGACCAAGTACTTAGAAGTAGTAAATGGATAATAAATGCATATGCTTTTTATCTAATCATTAGCTATCAGTAGGAAATCTCAAAAAATTTAAGCGTATCTTGGGAAGCCAGAGACACAAGAAACCCACCAAAATCCGAAAAACTAAAAGCATTAATGTGTATGGATATATATATATATATATATATGTATTATTTACTTATAAGAGATAGGTGAATGTACATACGTGTCTACGTGTATTTTACAAAATGACCAGAGGTCATTTATACAGTTCAATATCCAATCTATGAAGTTAGAAGTCAGGACAGCGGCTGACCATTGAAGGAGAGTAACTGCAGGGGGCTTCTGTGTCTTGACCCAGGATGTGGGTGCTGGTAATCAGCTTGTGTTCTCTGTAAAAGTTCACTGAGCTGTATGTACACTTATGATTTGTGAACTTTTCTCTATATCGCACTTTAACAGTTAAAAAAATCTACTGGATGAAAATGAAAAGTTATATGAGTACTTACACAAACTGGTACTGAGAAAATCACATAACTAAGTGACTACTACTGAGGCAAGAACAAAAGAAGGGATTGAATGTGAGTAAAAAACAATGCTGCATCCAGAACTAGCTCTGAAGAATGAGTCTGACTGGTTAGCTCAGGTGGTTAGAGCACAGCCTTATAACACCAAGGTCAAGGGTTCAGAGCCCCATACCAGCCAGACACCAAAAACAAAAAAAACCATGAGGACTATACTTTCACATTAAGACCTATTTTTAATTTTTTTATTATTAGCATATTCATTCTTACAAATCATGGTATTTCTTTATGCCCTTTACCAGACCTATCACTTCCCAAACCCCCCATCTCTAGCATTCTTTTTTTTTTTTTTTTTTTTTATGTGTGTGTGTGTGACCGGTAAGGGGATCATAACCCTTGGCTTGGTGTCACCCGCACCAAGCTCAGCTAGTGAGCACACCGGCCATCCCTATATAGGATCCGAACCTGCGGCCTCGGCGCTCCCAGCGCCGTACTCTCCCGAGTGAGCCTCGGGGCCGGCCCCTCTAGCATTCTTAAGATTGTTCTCTCCTTCTGAAAGTTCAATGTATCGTTGTGGTCTTTTCTTTCTTTCCTTCATTCCTTCCTCCCTCCCTCCACTCGTTCCTTCCTAGCAGCCAGTTATGAGTGAGAACAAGCAGTATTTCTGTTCCTTTGTCTGGCTTACTTCACTTAACATAATTTTTTCCAGACTCATCCACGTTGCTGCAAATGGTAGAATTTCATTCTGTTTTCTGGCTGAGCAGTATTCCATTGTGTATATATACCACATTTTCTTTATCCAGTTGTCAAAGGATACTTGGGTTGTTTTCATATCTTGGCTATTGTAAACAGGGCTGCAATGAACATGGGAGTGCAGATATCCCTTTGACATGATGCCATTCTTTTGGATATAATCCCAGTAGTGAGACTGCTGGATCATAAGGCAGCTCTATCTGTAGTTGTCTGAGAAAACTCCATACTGTTTTCCATAATGGCTGTGTTAATTTACAGTCCCACCAACAGTGTAGAAGAGCTCCCTTTTCCCTGCATCCTTGCCAGCATTTGTTATTCTCAATCTTTTTAATAATAGCCAGTCTAACTGGGGTGAAATGATATCACAATGTGGTTTTTATCTGCATTCTCTGATGAACAGTAATGCTGAACATTTTTTCATGTACCTGTTGGTCATTTGTATGTCTTCCTTTGAAAAATGTCTATTCATCTCCTTTGCCCATTTTTTAATTGATTACTTGTTTTTTTTAAAAGAAAAGTCACCAGCAGAACCTACAGAGGAGGAAGACTTCCCCCTCCTAACCCACTCCAGAGTGATAAAAGAATTAAGTGTTCTACCAGATGACCAAACATCAACATAACAATACTAGAACTATAAATAAACAAGAAGATATAACATTACCAAAGGAATATGGTAATTCTCAAGTACCAAACTCCACAGAGCAAGAAACCCTCGAGATGTCTGAAAAGGAATTCTAAACACTGATTTAAAAAAGACCTATTGTTTAAAAACAAAAATTAGTCTAACACCTAGAACAGTGGAACTTTAGAACTTTATGTGACTGTAAGAGATCATCTCTAGTTCAACATTCTCATTAAAATCTGAAGAACATAAAGCCCCCAAAGGTTAAGTGACTTAGTCAATAAAGTTTACGAAAAACCCAGGCCTAGAAATTTGGTCTTAGCTCCCTTTCAGTGTAAAACTCTATTATTAAGTGATTTACATAACCATCAATGTTCTAAAATAGGGTATAAATGATGACCACTACACATAAGTAAACAAAACATTTTTTATTGTTTTGTTTTCATTTATCTCTCTTGATAGTTTCTTTTATACCAGGTACTTATATTCTTACCACCATAGTTTAGAAAATGCAACAGTAAGAGGACAATCCCATACGTCCATATTTGAATTGTTCACCCTGAGGGGTTTCCGCTTTTTAAGTTGTTTCTACTGGTATTTACCTCCATATTTCCAAACAGCATGCTTATGCTGCTTTATCTTGACTGTTTAATTTTAGATATTATATAATATAGACATTATTTCCACATCATTTAGATTTCCTACTATAAAAGATGATGTTTGGCTCTTACTCCACTCTCCTTATTCCCCATTTACTCAATAAATACAGTGGTATCAGCATTTTTGGTAAAAACAATAGTCATCTGTAAAATGGGGATTACAATGGTATTTATCTCATAGAATTTTTAAGAAAATTAATAAATGAAACATGAGGACTTTGAATAGTACTTGGTACACAATAAGTACACAACAAATGTTAGCCATTATTATTACCTTATGCCCCCCTCATACAATTTATTTTTCCCAGCAATAATAATTGCCTTGATTTTTTCTCCACTTGCTGAGTTTTCCATATTCCTGTGTTTCTATGCATTTTGTTCCACCCTTCTACATAAATGCACAGTTTAATACAATTCCCATCCTCCCTTGCAGTGTGGCATAAGTCCCAGCTCAAGGAATGAGAACCAAAGGGATATATGCAGCACTTCCAAAGGTGGCTCATTAAAAAGACTCCCTGGCACAATCCTAGTTCTCTTCCCCCACTTGCCAGCTGAAAAGAGAGGACCCCAGGGTGTAACTACACCTTTCTCTACCATAGCACTGCTTCTGCTTGCAATGAGCTGCAACAGTCCTGTATGAACAAGATAGCAAAGTGTGATGCTAACAGACATTTGTTCCCTACATAGATGCTACCTCTTCTTCCACCCACCCTCAGATTCAGCTCTTCATGTAAATTCTGGTCATTCCCCTCTGCCCCTACACAGTAGATACACACAGGACCTCTGCTAGTTCAGACTCAGAATTTTTACCAAGGGGTCAGTCAGAATTTCATAATCAATCAATCATTTTGCAACTCCACTTAAATGGAAAATCTTTTCTCTCATGCAAATTAAAAGCTAGTTACACTGAGTTAAACTAGAAGGGTAGTATAAGTTCTGTGAACTTAAGTAAACTTAATTTGTTCATTAAATATTTACGTCTATCAAAAAAGATCGGTAAATTGGGAATGTATGACTTAATTTTAATATGAAAGGAAGCTCAGATCATTTAATCCAACCCCTTCTTCCCTTTTAAAACAAGAGAGAAAATTGAAGTCCATAAAAATTAAGCACCTTACCAGGGTCATAGAGCATATTGGTGGCGGTAGCCAGTTCTAATTTCAAGTCTTGTAGAATTGCCAGAAAACTGAATTGCCTCTTTGACTTCTTCTAGAGGTTATATGAGTTAATTAAATGTAAACAGACCAAACATGGATCAACATTCTCCTGCAGGTGACTTGAATGAATTCAATTTACATTTTAGTGAATGGTTCTCCTATGAGAATACTTTTAAAATGGTAACAGACTTGAATAAACTAAGCACATGTAACTCTTCCAGGAACCCTGTTGTGAATCAGCTTACAACCTACTGAAAAGTTAATATGCTTTAATCAAGAGAATGCCAAGTCCGCCTTCAGCAATGATGTATCTGGTTAAGAATACAAACTTGAGTCAGGCTGTCCTAGATCTGGATCCTCATTAAAATTTCACAAACCCAGGATGTTGCTGTTAGTTGTATATACAGATGCTCTCTACATACAATGGGGTGACATCTGATAAATGCATCGTAAAGTCAAAAAACATTAAGTTGAACCATCATATTTCAGGGAATTTGTACCCACATTCCCAAATACACCTTACTTTCAGCACTTTCAAGTAGCAAGTCTTAGAACGCATTATTTGTCCTTTACAAAAATGGATTTAGTATTTAGTGAGATGAGACAAACAGAATTTCCTGCATAGTCAATTGATACCTCACGAAGATAAAAATGCATATACGTAATACCATTTTAGCGTTAGAAAGTTAACTCTCCTTCCACATCCCCTCTCCTCCACTCTTAAAATGGAATTTAGGAATCAAGCCATTAAGTCTTTATAGACTGGAAAATCAGGAACATCCTGTTGATAACCAAATAGGCTTAACAGCTGTTCATTGTTCTGAAAAGCATTTGTGCTAAGGAAATAAATCTGGTACCAATGCCTTCTAAATGACCTGCAGAAAACGATTAAAGGAAGAGTTATTGTTTTGATTCCATTATTATTAGTTGGCAAATAAGCATTACTGGCAGACTTTTTCCTGATGTCACTGGAAAAGCTACAAAAATGAGAGTATTTTTTTTATTACAAAAAATTCTTCACTGCAAATAAGCCAAATCAAGTCAAACACACAAGAGGCACTAGAGAAAAAGAAACGATAGTTTTTATAAGCCACTCAATCTAACAGGTTAAATCCTGCCAGGACATAAACATTAAAACATTTAACAGTTTAAAATATTAAGATGTTTATTAGAATTTCTAAAGTTTATTCTTTTAAAATTCAGAAGTTAAAATTTGCCTTTTGCCCATGCACCAGATCTGAGGTTTCCTGACAAGAACCACACATCTTAACTCACAACTGACACTCCAGACAGATCTAGAGGCAGATACAACTTTAATGTGCCTTTACACGCTTCCTGGAAACCTGGGAGCTCTGTGTAGGCACCCAGAGCCCCTAGCTCCTTTGCCCTCCCTCCCACCACCCCTCAACAGTACTGGGTATCATCGCACAATGGAACGCTTCACAGTATTGAGAGTAAACAATCTACCACTAACTACACACAATACAGGTGAGTTTCACAAGCACAATGTAAAGTGAAGGAAGCCAGACACAGAAGAGTATATACTGCATGATTTCAGTTACAGAAAGTATTAAAACAGGCTGGACTGAATGCTGGGATGCAACGCCCAGATCCCCTTCAGGAAGAAGGATTATTCCCCCCAACTCCTGGGAGTGCTACCAGCAGACACCCAGCAGCTGTCAGCCCTCTTTAGAAATTCCCTGTGTTGAAAAGAGAGGCAGTGCCCAAAGGTATGCCCCCTTCCCTGGGGGACCAATCCCTGGTCAACACAGGGGTATAATGCCTATTTCCCAGGCAACTTAGGACACCTCTGAAGGACCTTTCCAGAAGACTCCCATGGGGTCTACTGAGGCCTTCACCAGACTGAATTGCAGCTCAACTTCTCCCTCTGCCCAATCCTACTCTGTTTCTCTTCCCTTCCACAGGTACTGATTCCAAGAGCTCTCCCTAATGACATTTCCCGAACCCTAATCTCTCTCTCTCAGAGTCTGCCTCCCGGTGTACCCAACCTTAAACACAAGCAAAATTGGGCCTGTGATGTTGAATGTGAGGATAGTGACAACTACTGGAGGAAGGACAAGTAGTGAACAGGAGGGGGAAGAAGGGAAAATTCTCGGTGCTGATTATAGTCTTTCTCCTTAAATATGGGTGCTGGCTATATGCCTGTGTTCAAATGGGAAAAACTGATTCAATTGCTCACCTATGAAATGTATGCTTTTTCCTATGTATTATGTATACAGTCTCCCTTATCTGCAAGGGATACATTCTAAGACCCCCAGTGGACACCTCGAACTGTGGATAGTACCAAATAATATGTACCATTCTATGTTTTTTCCTATACATACATATCTACAATAAAATTTAATTTATAAATTAGGCACAGTAAGAGATTAATGGCAATAACTAATAACAAAATAGAACAATTAATAGAACAGTTAATATACTATAAATATACAAGTTATGTGAATGTGATTTCTTTCTCTCAAAATATCTTATTGTACTATACCCACTCTTCTTGTGATGACATGAGATAAGAAGCCTGCTTAATGAGATGAAGTGAGGTGAATGACGTGGGCTCTGTGATGTAGCACCAGGCTACTACTGACCTTCTGGCCATATGTCAGGAATAATTCACATCCCAGGTGGGACAGAGCAGGGTGGCATAAGATTTTATCACGCTACTCAGAATAGCACATAATTTAACACTTATGAATTATTTCTAGAATTTTCCATTTAATATTTTCAGACTGTGGATGACTGCAGGTACATGACACCACAGAACTGAAACATGGATAAGTGGTACTACTGTATTATATTTCAATATGAAATTAAAAGAAAATAAGACAAATTAGAAAATAGAACTGGATAGAATCATCCTTTAAATAACCACTTACTGTGCACTAAAACATAGTCCAGACATGTCTAAAGAAGTCTAACCTGAGATTGCAAACCAGGCTCAGAACCATACCTGGACTCCTTATCAACAGTCTTGGATTATTTTTACTAGACTGTGCTCTTACAGGTAGTGACCCGAGTCAAATCAGAGGACAGGGAAGGTCCTTCTACAGTCAGCATACTGATGGGGTTCAAGAAACGCTATCCTGAAATATGGCACATCGGCATTTGAGAAAACAGCAGCAGGAAGGCTGCTCTCACCTTCCACTCACCCCTCGTCCCTTGAAGCAGGCCATAAGACCCAGCTGACCTTCCCCTAAGTAGGTTCCCCTGGAGAAGAAAAGAAATGCCCCTACCTCTGAAGACACAGGGACACAGAGAAGAATCTGAACAAACAGGCCCTGCCAAGTTCCACCCTGTTTATTATCCATCATACCTTCTTTGTCCAATCATACTTCTGCACCACTGTCCACGCTTCATCAAAACTAGGCGTATAAATACACAGGATTCCCTGTTGCTTTGGGTCTTCATTTATGGAGTCTTCCATGTCACGTAAAAATTGTATTAATATGTATGCTTTTTTCTTGTTAACCTGTCCTTTGTTGTGGGGGCCTCAGCCATGAACCTAGAGATGGGTGAGGAAAGAAATCTCTTCTTCCCTACAACATGAACTACTTAGTTTTGTCTTGCAGAGAGGAAGACTCTAAGGTAAACCAAAATGCACCTTTAGGTGCCTTTACTTTTGACCCTTCCTTTAGAAACACACCTGGCTCTGAAGTCAGAAGACATAAAAACTTTTCTAATTTAGACAAAGAAGCATGCCTGACCCTTCGTGTTATTCTCTCAAGAAAGATTTTACTATAGCTAATTATTTCTATTATTTATCTATCCATTATTTACTTTATTAAATTTTCATCTCTTCCACATTTAGATAAGGACTAAGAAACAGAAAGAGGACAATACAGGCCCCAAACAGAGAAGGTAAATTCCTTCACTTTCCTAGCTAGCATTAAATGAGGTTATTCATCATAAACCCATTAATGGCCCTAAACTCATTTGGGTCATTCTCACATTAAAAAAAACCTTCATCCTATAATTCAGGAGATCTTCAGATTGAAGGACTCCCCTAAAGTAACTGATGATGATGATGATGATGATGATAATGATGATGATGTCATCAGTAGCAAAAGAGAGGTTGGGGGAACTACTGGAACAAAATCATTACTTTATTTCCCAATTAGTTCCTCTTTGAGATACAAGAACTAAAGGTCATGGTGGTCTCTAGTAAACAGAGAGTGCTATCCTGACCAATTCTTATGAACATATTAGACCAACAAAGAAGGAAGAATATGGGGAGCTTTATCTAGTGTGGAAGCTTCAATGCATTGTTTAGGCTAGATCTAAAAGAAGAGTCAAATACATTTTAACCTTTTAGCTTGTTACTGTTTTGTGTGTCTGTTTTTCTTGGATAAAGAGGCAACAGAGTACTCATGTACAACTCTATAACTGAACTCCAATAAAAATTTTTAGGCTTGATCCCAAAGAATGGCCAAATGCACTTGGATTCCCTTTTAAAAAAATTTTTTTTGGAGGAAGACATCACAGAATATATACAAGGAAATTATTTGGATACTTTAAAAAGGGTTTGCCTCTCAGATAAATCTCAGTGAATTCATCTCCCTTTAAGACAGGGATGAAAAAGAATGCAATAATGTACATTCCATTCTTTATCTTGAAAACTCAACAAGAAGCTGGCTGGGAATTTCCCACCCACTGTTTTCAAAGTCATTCATTGATTTATTGACTCGTCCAACAAATATTTTTTAAAAGCCTACCCTGCCTTGAAGCTAAAACCTAATTAAGTCCTCTTCTTATTTATATATGGATAGAAAAATATCTCGAACATCCCTTTTGACCATGAAGTAGAATTCCAGAACCCTCCCCACTATATCAAGAAGCAATTTTACTTCCTAACTCTACGAGTATCATACTCCAGTCCTTTGCTAAATAACAGATGAAGAACATCTCCTGAACTTTTTTTTTTAAGATACCATGTTTTTCTTCCCACCGAAATTTCTTTATCTCTTCTAAAGTTCAGAGGAAGCAAAGATCAGACCAAACCTGTGCCTTGAGGAGAATGACCAAGGACTTTGTGAAAGGTAGAAGATAAATGTTGTTGGATCTATGACTGTAACATGGCCAGCAGTTTTGAGAGGAGTCCTGTGCCACGCCTTCCAAACCTCACCCAGCCCTGTCTGCAGGGAGCATTCCCTCCTTCATGGCTGGCCCAAAAACCAAAATAGCAAGAGGAGCCTCTCTCCATTCTCCCTTTCCCAAGAAGGCTGCTTCTTGGGGGCTACCTTTAGGGAGCATCTCTGACAGAGCAAGAGACTACTCCAGGTTTACTGAATATTTGGAACAGACCTACACATCAGAGAAAAATCAACAGGTTTGTTGGGGGTGACACTACTTGGTATAAGAGTGGCTACAACACTGGTGCACTAAATATCTTGAATGTAGTCTACCTCAGTTGGTCCAGCATACATCATGGGAGAAGGGAAGATGGCCACCACTGTTGTTTCAGGATTCAGGATTCCTTCCTCCAGCACTGCAGCATGCTGCTTCATACGCCACATCAAAGGAACATCGTCATCTTTTGTCCAGCCACCAAGAGGGTGAAGGAGAAGGACAGGGCGCCGGTAGCCCCTCTCCAGAAGCTGCTTATGGGTATCTTGCATCAGCAGAGCATGTCCGTTGTGCACTGGGTTGCGTAATTGAAATGCAAAGACTGCATCTGAAAAGAGATTTTCCAGAGTTAAGAACAGTACATTTGTAACAGATTACCATCCAAAGAATGAGCAATTCTTCTTGAAGCTTGATATTAGGATTAAACAAATATATTCATGCTCAGAACCAGAAACTGATATGCTTTGACCATTTACTCCAGGGCAACATAACCTATATTTCTACTATATGATAATAAGTAAATCTTACAAGCCTGAGGATATGTAATGTAATAATCATGGAATTATAACAATTACTTTCTGCATTCATAGGAAATAAGATAATCGTCAGACTTTCCGGTCCTAACATCCCAGTTCAACCTCTCACAAAAGACATAAATTCTTGGCCTGTGCCTCAGTTACCCACCAGATTGAGCCATTCATAGGACCTAAGACACTGCTTTATTAAAAGGAGACAGAAAGGTAGAAATATTTATAGTTTCAAAACTTTACTTACTATCCAAATATGCTCACTTACACTGATTACTTTGCTTGACTAGAATCCTAATTTGTTTTGTGATCTGAGGCCTGGATTTTGGATTACGCTTTAGCATCAACAATTTCTCTGACTATTATGCAAACAATGACAACTGCTAGATTGGTTAAATGGCTAACTTTCTATCATCTGCTTACAACCCTGGCTTCTTTCCTATGTGGTGATTGCTACTGGAAGATTTTTCTCAGAAGGCATGGTTCTTTGGGCATAGAGTAATTTCACAGGACAGGGCAACAATCCAGTTAAGAGGACCTCTGTATTTTACTGCCCTCACAACACCTGGCACATCATTATGCCATGATAATCCAAGCTTGACTAGAAGAGAAGAGCAGCCTCCCTCCCCTAACAATTTTTAAGCCAAATAATACAATATCTAATCTATTCTCAATTCTGACCCTCTTCTATCACCATGACAAAAGGCAGAGGAGGAAGACTGTGGCACCCCACGTGACCGGAATTTTTGTTTCACCACATCCTATAATATCTAAGATTTACAGCATTATCATTATTTTGGGACGTTCTCAAGTTACCTTTTATATATAAATAGGACTGGTTTTTACACAGAAAATACCTGATAACACTTTAGGTATGAAGAACAAGAAAGTCTTATACAAATATACGAGCATTTAAAATTATTCTGAGCAAAATTAGAGCCCACATTTTGCATTCTAAATACTATCCCCACTTAAACAAACCAGGATTCCTTGGTAAACAGCTGATTTTAGGGCTAGGGCAAGAAAAGTACAACATGAGCTGAAACATCTTTTTGTGCCATAAAGAAAAGAAGTGCTCAAGGAATGAAGGGAATATGTCAAAAGGATAAAGCAACCAATGGCCAAACCCAGGACAAGCTAAACATCAAAGTAAATAATAGCAGTAACGGACTGTAACCCACTGAGTAAGACAGGAATCCATGAGTCCATACAGAAAAATATAAACAAATGAATAAACCAAGAGGAGAAGTGGAAACCATACCTTATGGTAGAAGGCCAACTAATAAATGCAGAAGGACTGATGGAATTGCAAAGGCACCAGGTGACAGTATTTGTAGCATGAAAAAACTAGCAGGTAAAAGCTTGATGACATAGAATATAAAGTCTCAAAGTCTCTGCCCCCAAATACTGTGAGTTAAGAAGTACAAAATAATATGCCAACTTTAACAATGGCAAAACCTGGCAAACAAACTAAACAAGTGATAAAAGTTAATTTTTAAAAAAAAGTTAGCCAGGGCCGGCCCGGTGGCGCACTGGATAAGTGCGCCGCTTGGGAAGCGCGGCGGCGCTCCCGCCCGAGGGTTCGGATCCCACATACAGACCGGTTCCCGCTCACTGGCTGAGCGAGGTGCGGGAGCAACACCAAGGGTTGCGGTCCCGTTGCCGGTCCCCGGTCCGGTACGGGGGCAACACTGAGGGTTGCGATCCGTTGTCGGACACGGAAAAAGACAAAAAGACAAAAAAAAAAAAAAAAAAAAAAAAAAA